>NW_014569478.1:0-39364 GCF_000743755.1 Blastocystis sp. subtype 4 | reverse complement strand
TGGAGCGAGATACGTATCCTCGACGTTGGGGACTGGGACCTGTGGCTCAGAAGAAGAAACAGTTGATTGCTGCTGGTCAATTGGATAAGGTAGGAGGAGAAGAAGAATGATCAAGAATAGAATGGTAAGCCTAATGAGAAGACACCTGTGGACTGGTACAAGCTACAGCCTGTGATTGAAGAACCAAAGAAGGATGAGATGAAGGAAGAGAAAGAAAACAAGAAAGAGGAGAAGGAAGCCAAGAAAGAGAAGAAGGAGAAGAAGGAGAAGAAACATAAGGATAAGGAAGGCAAGAAAGAAAAGAAAGAGAAGAAGGAGAAGAAAGACTAAGCTGTTTTCTATGTTGATTTATTGGACCAGTGTTTGTTCTGATCATTCATTTTGTGGAAACGAGTCTTTGGTTCCTTTCACAATCAACTGACTCGAAATGGAGATGATCCATGAAGATTCTATTTCTGGAAAGCTCCACATGAACATTCAAGATAATGATATCCTAATTCATTGTACAGATAATCCTGGAAGAGTCACATTTCTGCGAACAAGCATTCTACAAAAGCAAAAGACTGATGAGTCTTTGTCTGTTGATAGTGCATATAGTCAATGTATTCAAGATCTGCTGACGATGTGCAAGGTATCTGCTTAGTTTAAGAATCATTTATAGGTAGAGAAGATTAGGCATCTCTTTGTAAAGATTGTAAACAAACGAGCAGACGGAACGAAGATCGTGGAAATGACAATGCAAGCAGTTATTCAAGCAGGCATTCATGTATCACCAATTACGAATTGTCGAGTTCAACCATCTTCAAAAACAAGACGACCATCATCCTTTAATTCACGAAGACGATATCACAAAGACAGCTATTCACAAGAGATTGCAAGAGAAATTGAATCTTGGAAAACGAAGAACTAATTTTGTATCATATCTTTCGGATTGTTTGTTGGAGGGTCATACTCTCTTTCATGTCAACACTCCCTTGTATCGAGGGAATGCTAATTCAGTGTGACTCAACGACTGGGGTGTTTCTAAAGCAAAAGAACAGTCAACTAATCGGCAGTCAACAATTCATCATTATGATGCTAGATAACAACAATATCTTTATTAAATCGGGCAGTGAACGTTATGTTAGCAAGCTTATCAATGACTGGATTGATATGAATAATACTCCCAAGAAGGATGATGAAAAGAGTTCTGGGAAGTAGCTGTTAGCTGGTTGAGTGTAGTGTGATATCGTTTTAGTGTATCTTTAGTTGTTTCTTCGATTCTCATTATTCACACCTAACAACCTTATGTTCCCTATTATTAATAGATCTCTCTATAAAAGAGATACACATACCATAATAAACACAAATTGAGTGACTAAATGTAAGAGAAATCAGTCTTTTCTTGAGTTTACTAGTTAAATTCAAGTTAACCGTTTTATTGTCCCAGATGGAGCCCGAAGCTACCAAAGAAAATCATCCTCTTCGGAATTACTACCGCTTCTGGAGGGTTTCAAATATTGATGCAAACGTATGTGTACTATCGTTAGATTAACCATAGACAGATAATTACGAAAATGCGCTAGAAGATCTGGGATTATGTCGAACAGTCGAACAATTCTGGGAGATTTATTGTTTTCTTCCTGTCATTGGAACAGGTTCCTGTGATAGTTACTACTTCTTTAAAGTAAGCACGATTCGCTTAGATCACTGATTAGGATGGAATCATGCCATTGTGGGAAGATCCTGAGAATAAAAATGGTGGAAGAGTCACATTAACTCTGACTGGAACGGAGTTGTTACCATATTTGTGGGAAACTCTAGTAAGTTCAAATATTTACATGTTATACTAGTTGCTGACTACTATTGGTGAACAATTCAATGTAGGAAAGGAGATTTGCGGAGTGTCTGTTACAGTTAAACCAAAGAAGAATCAATCAGTATTGTGCGTCTGGAATAAAACAGCGACATTTGGAAGAGTAATCACACAGATTGAGTAGAAATGTTCGGTGAAGTGTTAGATAGAACGGTTTTAAAAACAGTATGGAATAGCCCTCCTCGTATGCGATTTGCATATAAACGGAATAGTAATGCAGTTTACTCTGTATCCATGAAGAAGGAGGATCAAGAGCCAGAAGCTACAGAAATTAAGACAGAAAACCGGTTTGCGGGATTTGAAGATTTCCATGTTTGAAACAAACACGTCAGACTACATGACTAAATCACTTCTCAACTTCAGAAGACCACAGCGTCAGATTGTCACGGAGAAGCTGTAAAATAAGAGTTGTATCCTTATAGTCATTCTCTGGAAGGGTATCCAGAACCTTAACAGCATTATCAAAAGCAGCAGTAGCTAGCTCACAGGCATACTTCGTATTCTCCTTAATTTCATAATAGAATACCGAATAGTTCAGATACAAACCCAGCAAAGTAGGATTCACCGGTGAGAGATTCTTCTCAGTTGCCTCTTTCAAAGCATTCGTGTAACTATACCATCACAAATCAACAGACTTCAATACCTCTCATCTGACTTGGCAATCACAGCATCACGTTCGTCACCAACAAGGAACTCACATTCGTAACGATAGTAGTCACCAATCATCTTCATGAAATATACACGGTTGTCTACCGTGTCATTGTCATGAAGAAGGTGATCCTGAATAATAGAGATTACTTCGCCACAAATATTCTTCATTTCGTCTTCAATCTTCTTCTTGAACTCCAAGATATCAGAAAGCGTCTCTGCATGAGCAGGATTGGCTCGTTCCTTCTGCTCAATGGCAAAAATACTTCTCCATGCATTACGTCGTGAGCTTACCACATTTTTATAAGCTACCGACAATAGATTTCGTTCTTCAGGTGACAAGCGAATGTCACTCTGTCCTTCGGGAACAGTTGTTGCGACATACTTTATATACTCTTTCATGTCTTCATAACGCTCTGCTTGCTCTGCAATTCGTGCTAGAACCACATGGTTTGAAACGGACTCCATGGAAAAGAAACCTACTGAAAAGGTTAGATCAGGTTCTAGTGGACTAAACTACATCACTTGAACCAACCTAGATTCAATGTACAAAAAGATCTGAATAAGGAGCGGGAGTTTCATTGGACTTCGACAAAGGTTCATTATACAAACAATGCAAAGACAATCACTCTTTCACTCCAAATGCTCGTATGTATTCATCACCAATCTTCCACCCCATCTTACTCATAAACAACATTCCATTCTCCACAGCTATCAAATAGAGTGTTTCCTGTTTTGATTTCTTCAATAAATCACGAGATAACTTCGATCCACTTGTAACCTGCTGACAGATGAATTGACAATTATCTTGCTTGCTAACGTAATTTAAAAGACTAATGACTTCAGTCTTCAATATACTCTCATATCCTTGCATTGCCTTACTGAACTGCTCACGATTCTCAGCTAACAATACTAATACTCCCAGATATAGTCCAAGAGTATCAACTGCCAATTCTTGATCTCCTTCTCGGTCCTTGAAGAACAACGAAGACAACGGAATTAGAGCTTGGACAAAGGCAGTCAATTCAGCTTGTACAGATCGAATAGATTCGACTGCATGATGAAGGCACAGTGCTAATTGAAGGAACTGATGAAGAATCGACCGCAGAATATCCTTGTGTTGAGGCGGAAGAGAAACAGGAACCAGAGTCTGAAACTGATCTCGCAAGGCTAGAAGAAGAGGACAGTGGATAAGAGCACCAAAGATAGACATAGAAAGGAGAGCTACAGCTCCCGCCTGAGAAGTAGCGATGTCGGTAAGGAGACTCAATAGTTGCCGTACTGCCAGACGTTGTTGTTGTGCTGAATCCTCAAAGAGGGTCAAATCGACAGACTGAAGAAGAGAGAGGAGGGCTAGTATGAGGTCACCTTGCTGAAGAAGCAATTGAATCATACTGCCTGCCTTATCCGACCGAATCAAAAGAGCAAGGAGAGGTGTAGCTGCAGATCGACAAGTGAGATCCTGATTGGATACATCATGTGCCAATGTCACAACTAGATAGGGCATTGATGCCTGGACAGGAGCAAGAATGTGACTGAGATGCATCTTATTCTGTAGATAACTAGAGGTCAGATGCAATGAAGATGAATACCAGATTAGACGGAGAATGATGATGTAGAGTGTCTTCCGACGTGTGGCTGCCGCTTTACCAGGGACATTCTCACGAAGAATGGCTTCTGTGAGCAACTTCATAAGATCACCTTGATTTCCAGTATCAGTCTGCTGAGCTCCATGTTGCTGCAGTGTGGTGATGATGGAAATACTTACCCATCCAATCTGCTGAGTGAGTGTCTCTTGATCAGAATGTAGTGCCACAAGGATCTGAAGAAGCGAGTGCAGGACTGCTAACAGGAAAGAGTCAGTAGCATCCTTGTAGAGAGGAAGAAGAGAGAGAGAATCATAACAATCTACCACTGTAACTTGAAGTACAGTCAATAGAGCACCAAACATATCGATATCCCATGCTTGCTTCAATACAGCCTCATTATACTACGTATCATTATCCTATCTATTCCTCACCTGATCACATTCATTCACAGTCTGTCGGGTGAATTCCACTACATCCATTATCTCGTGCTCTTCACAGTATCGTCGTGCTGCTTCTTCAATCTCACTTCGTTTCACACAAATAACGTCTTGTCCTTGAATTATCCTATGTTCCTCCAGACCAACACAACAAGCTTGCAGTGAAGGAGACAACGAAGGTTTGCCTTGCATCAATTGAGGAATCCGTACAAGAGTATCCAACAGAGGCGAACCCGAATCAGATCGGACTTGAAGGTATCGTTCAACTCGTTGATCATATTGTGTGACTGCCTTCAATAGAAATGTTAACCCTTTGTTCTCTCCAACACGATGGAATACAAATAGAAGACCAGATACTAGGCGAGCTGAAGCTGCAAGGAGATGAAGAAAGGCCTGTCGATGAGCCTCAGTAAGAAGAACCGTTCCTGTTTGAGTATCAAAAGAGTTCGCATTGTAACAGGATAGGAAGTATGGCAGTAAGGAAAGCAAGACAACGCATGATTCACGTGTTATCAACATAGACTGGATCCATGAACTCCATTCACTTGGAGTAATGCAGAGAATATGAAGTAATTGGACTGCTTTCATAGCAAGCTCTGTATGGCATAAAATCATGCTTGGAGAGGCCAATAAGGAGAAAATAGAATCCAAGAGACCATCATTCACCAGTTCTACTGCTTCATTGGCTGCTGGGAGACAGAGTAATAACGAAGTAAGTGAAGGTGAAGAGGTGGATGCTTGAATAAGTAAGGTCTCCAGCAAAGTAAGAGCTGGTTGATCATTAGTGTCATCCTCATGTGTCATGGCATCACGGAGAATCAACGCACAAGCATCAACCATGAGACGAACCTCATTAGGATTGGATCCAAAGAACGAAACTAAAGTAGCTGAAGATACTTGAGAAGCAATCTGAGATAGAATATGAAGTGTTGTTTGTTGTAATGAAGGGTGAGATCCATCACCCAGTCGTAATAGCATTCGCACCGTTGGTACTGGATTTGCTAATAATTGTTGAGCCAGAGGTTGGACGAGTATACGTTGTCCTGGAGCTGCTCGAACAAGGTCTAAGGACTGAATACGAGCAGAGGTAAAGGAAAGAAGAGTACGAATGAGTTCAGCAGCAAGCTGAATAGTATATGCCTGCCAAGATGACTGTCCTGGAGGAGAGAGAAGAGGGATCTGAGGATAGGAATGAGGCCACGATGAGAGAGTGAGGAGATGAAGATTGAGAACAGCATTTGTAAGAGGAGATCCAGAGAGGAGTTCAACAACAAGAGCATGAATACATGTATCCTTCATAGCAGGATTATCCGTAAGGAGAAAATTGACACAAGTGGTTATCACACTCACACACAGACCCTGAAGCTCATACAACTCTTCTTCCTGTGTATATTCCCGTGTAGCTGCTTTGATAAAGACATCTTGAACACAGAACGAAAGATATGGGAATAAGCTTCGACTGGTTAGTAACACATACGGATCAATATGTCTTAACAGTGTCAGAAGTAACTTCAAAAATGACCCTGTGAGAGGATACGCTTTCTGAATGGATTCTTCACGATCCAAAGCAAGTTGGAGGCCTGCTTGAGGGAGTATCACGCCACAGATCGCTCCTTGTAGTTTTGATGCATACACACAACATCCACTATCCATCTGTTGCCACACGGTCTGTGCACAAGATCGCTCTTCAGAACAAGCTGCTAGAACTGAACACACAGCAGCTGTAAGTCGCAGGGATAGTGGCAAAGGAAGAAGTTGCAAACAGGATGCGAGGAGATCGAGGGAAGAGTCAGTGAGGAAAACAGAACGTACCATAGGGCTCGTGAGTACAGCAGCATACAACAAGAGTACGGCTGTAAGACCGGAGTAGTCCTCATCCAACACCTTCTGACCAGACTTCAGTTGTCGGAAGGTAACAACAGCTTGATGGAGAGCATTGGCGAACACCTGCCAAGAGGCCTCAGGACTATTGAAGTCACGAAGGAGAATGAATACACCTTCAGCGTTATCATGGGACGAGAGAGCAAGAGAAGCCATCAGAGAAAGGACATCGTCAAAGAGCAGAGGTAACGTATGAAGACAATCCAATAAGAATGAGAGAAGCTGTTGTAGAACAGAATTAAACGTAGGCGAGGATGGATTGCAGGAAGGAGGTACTTTAAGCGATCCTATAACAGTTGAAAGCGTCTTACAAAGTGATTCATAGCCATCTGGAAGCTGTTCGGTAGCAATGGCTCGTCCTTGCTGCTCACTCCGTTCCTGGATCTGTCTCTGGGAATAGAAAGGAAAGCGATGGAAGAGGTACGATGTGATGAAAGCTTGAAGAAGGGTCCAAAGTGTCTGCTGACAGTGCTGTTGGGAAATAGGAGAGAGAGTGAGATAGGTGAGGGATGCAGAGAAGACGCCAATTTGCGAGAGCTGTTGTGTGAAGAGACACTAGAAGTAACAGTGTGTAGACAACAGTACGTCATATACAGCATCTGCAAACACATGGCTGTGATCACCGTGTTGTGGACTGTTCATTGACAAACTACTCACACCCACTGCAAAAAGGAAGAACTTATCGTTTTGATTCTGTGCTTTGGTGGTCATCTGTTCCAATTCGCTCTCAGAAAAGAAAGGAGTATGAATCACCTCAATATCTGTATTGAATGAACTGGGAAACAATAACACACGAAGGATCGAACAGTAGAGAATACTGATAATTGGTAAGAGAGAGATACCATCTGCAGACTGCAACCGTTTCACAGTATCTGAAACAGCAAACAGGACGGATTCCTTACTCTATGCATCAAGTCTCCTTTATATTCGAACCCGAGCAAGAGTAAATGCAGATACTAACGAATAGGCAGATTCTTGAAGTATTTGCATAGCTAGAACACGATGTTCTGCCTTCAAGTCTTTAAACTTCGATCCTTGATCACAGATTGTATCTAAAGCACTTTGAATGTAATTTTGTTGAAATAGAGTCGACAATACCGCTTTCAAGTGTCGAATCAACATAGAGTCTTCCTGCTCTCGATGAATATGTGAAAGGAATATCTATAATTAAATCCAAATGAGAATTACAAACATCAATAAGCCGATTCACACAATGGAAACGAACGACCGATTCCTTAACTCTCTTTGTGATTTCTTTCTCGCTCATCTTTGTGACATTTCTAAATGGTTAATGAAACCAAACTACGTTGCGTACAAGTTTGCAGAACCAAGAATCTCATATTTGCTATTATCGACTAACAGATCGATATGTTTCAAAATAAAGTCACAAGAACCACTTATCATTGACGAATTCCTCTGTTCATAGTCCAGATTGTCAATGACACTGTAGATTTCTTCAATAAGAGAGTCCTGGTCCCTTTCTGTCATTAGGTATTCAAATCAATGATTTAGGGGACAAGACAATGTTTACATCTCTTTGCTAACAGTATCCAATTCCCGCGGTTGTAAGTTAATCATATTTCTTGTTTCCTATTTGTCCGAAATCTAACAATACTGAATCCATTCGATTCAGTATGCCACCACAAAGGAATACTCTTCAATGTAAAGCAAACAAGATGCTGGTGGAAAAACTACAAGGAGAGGAAACAATGCATATGGAGTCCCAGAAGGATCGTTTAGCTATGACATTTCGTCGAGCAATTCGATCTGTAAGAGAGTAGTGAGAAGTGCGGCAAACTGAAGTATAGATGTCCCTTTCCGATTCGTTGCAAGGAAGATGCGATCAAACTGAAGGGCGTCGGTGATTACATTGCCTCTAGAATCGAGTATTATCTTCGAAAGGAAGATCTCCTGAATGTAACTCCTCGTAATCAAAGTTGGTGAGATAATATCTAGTATCAAGCGAATTGGAGGCAGAAGTGAATCCACGTCCTCTGAAAAAAACTGATATCTGTAATTATGTTCCACGGTCTGGAGGACGTAAATGTGGTTGTTCAATGTGATTATAGCTGCCCATTTGATTCTGTTGGCTACAGTGAAATGTACATGTACAGAAAAGAGTAAATCAGTGTTACAAGATCATGTTTTACAGGAAATTATGGTCATTTCAAAAACAAATCTCCTCTATCGTAAGTTTCGAGATACACTACGAATTCTGTGCTCTAAAGGGTTGATATGGCAAGAAGGAGATACCATGGGACTTACTGATTCAGGTCGTTTATTAGGAGGGATGCTGTTTGAGGAGAGTCGGATTGATTATCCAGACATCGAAACATGTATGCAGGAATGTCTTTTAGATCAATTAAATGAACTCTTTACTGATGTCACTTCTCCTACTCCATCCTCTCCAAAACAAGTTCAGTCAGCATATTCTTCTTCAACTCCTCAAGTTTCTCTTTCATTACCTCGTCTGATCTGGCCATTATCGGTTCAACCTTCTAATCTTCGTTTTGGTGAGCACATAGGAGAACGTAAAGATGATGATTCTCCTCTCCCTGACTTTACTCCCATTCCTGGGGTGGAAAAGGATTGGGAAGTGGTAATGTTATTGGATACACGCGAAGTGCGAACACTTCAAGATCGGTCGTTCCTGCATAATCAGCTTCATCAAGTGGGTGTGATGTGTGAGAAACGACCTCTGGCTCTAGGAGACATGCAGTGGATCCTACGACATACATCAACTAACAGAGAGATCATGTTAACCACTATTGTAGAACGCAAGAATACTCGGGATTTAGCTCAGAGTATCATTGATGGGCGTTTCAATGAACAACAGTATCGCTTACTCCAGTGCGGGTGTCGACATCCTGTCTATCTGATTGAAGGGGATGTGCGTTCTCAAGATGTTATGTCGGGAGAGAGTTTACAGAGTGGGATCGTGACCACATTTATTTGTCGTGATCTGTATGTATACATGAGTACTTCAATTGATGATACTGTTGTGTTTCTGAAGGGTTTACATGACCAAGTGATAGCTAGTGTTCATCGATACTTTGAGAGTGGAGATACGTACAAGTCAAACCTTGAATGAATTGTAGGACTTGCTTTCATCCACAGAAATTGTCGTTTGATGATTTCCAAAATTGCTATGCAAAAACACGCGAGATGGATTTGAGGCATCTTTGGTGTAGACAGCTGAGACAAGTAGGAAGTCTCTTCATATTTATTAGCAGATTCCTCGGTGTACGGTAGCCAAGGTGGAAGCCATCGTCTCCAAGTATCCTACATTCGCCAGTTTGTTGAAAGTCTATGAGTCGCTTTCAACGGTACAGCAGAAAGAAGAACTGCTGAAGAATCTGTGTGATAAAAATGGGAAGAATCCGATCGGTTCTGCATTAAGTCGTAACATCTATCACTGCTTGTTTGGTTAGTGATAGATCTCTTTTCAATTTTTGGTGGAGAATAATGTTTGTTAGGTCAACTTTGACTCGAAATGAATAGAGACTGGGGTAAGGATAATTGGTTTCCCCAATCTCACCAACAACAAAACCCAATCCCCTGGATAGGCGTTTCATTGATTCTTTTTGGTTTCTTCAGATTTGTCCAATACAACAAAGTAGAATCGGAAATGGCTCCCCCTGCTCCTGCTGGCCCTGCAACTATTAGTAGGTGAAGTTTAGAGTTGTTTTGATATGTGATCTGTTGTTTTCTGTGAGAATAGGGAACTAACCACATTCTAGTTTATCTGCGTGCTGTTGGTGGAGAAAGTGCTTCTCCTGCCACTCTGGCTCCTAAGGTTGGTCCTCTGGGAATGGTATTTGATAACGACAAGCAAGGTAATCGTTTAGGCTCCTAAGAAGGTTGGTGATGATATCCAGAAGGCCACTATGGATTGGAAAGGTCTGAAGATCACTGTGAAGCTGACTGTGGTGAACCGTCAGGCTACTGTAATGTGTGAATTGATTCCAATAATGTGCAGGTGGAAGTTGTTCCTAGTGCTTCTTCTCTGATCATTCGTGAGCTGAACGAGCCCCCCAGAGATCGTAAGAAGGACAAGAACAGTAGAGAGTGAATGGAGTTAATTGATGATTAGTTAAGCACAGTGGAAACATCACTCTTGATCAAGTGATCAAGGTAGCTAAGATTCTCCGTGAGCGTTCTTATGCTAACAAGCTTGCTGGAACTGTGAAGGAGGTGTTGGGAACTTGTTATTCTGTGGGCTGCACTGTGAATGGAGAGCATCCTTCTGCCATCATTGAGAAGATCGATAACGGTGAGATTGAGGTTCCTGAGGAATAAAAAGGCTCCATTGTGTTCTTTTGGACAAATACTAGTTATTGTTTGTTCCCTCCAACTTTGTATTCTGAACAAATGATTCTTATCGTTACTATACTCTTCTCGAATGAGCTTTAGGTGCTTGATACTTCTGAAGCCACCAGTTCTAGTGAAAGTCAGTTGCGATTCCGACAACTCATCTCCCAAGCACTCATCAACTATGGAATGGAAGAAACAAGGTTCTCATATCTAGTGCTATACAAATTCTGTATTCAAGACACACAGCATAAGCGAATTGCTGTTATTGTCAAGTCACCTATCACGTATAGTTGTAATTACTACTGAAAATTAGATCTACGGTCCTTCTTCGACCCACTGCATTATCAAAAACAACTCTTCAATCCATTACCACTACACTACGAACAATCCCTGAACAAAACCAGTCCTCTGTTTCTACTCCAACGTATACGATTTCATCTACCATGTCTTCACTCTTATTGTATGAGAAAGTGAACGATATGGTTCTGTACTACATCCAGTTCGATCCAGTAGCATCTATATCCCCTCAACAAGTCTTGCAGATGGTTGACACATCTGCTGTTCACGTTTCACTCTGTAAAGTGGCATGTATTCAGGAACTTCGTTCGAACCCTACCCCAACGGATCCACAAATCACGTATGTCTGTTGCACAGAACTCGAAATCGATCGATTGTAGGAGGTGGATCCCGAAATGAGGTAAAGAATCCATTCTTGGCTAATCGATTCATACACGAAACACACGTCAACCATTCAATTTCTTCATGCTCCTGAGTACTCTATTGCCATCCTTTTCCAACCAGCATATGTATTGGAACGTCCTTTTGTTCCAATTTCATCCTCTTCATTCGTTCATCCAGGAACAGCATCGTTTACTGTTCAATGTGTTCTCATGCAATCAGCAGTTGATCTATCTCTTGTTCTACCTCTCTGGATTTGCATGGCCCAGCTCCAAGACACAGCGAATGCAAGTCGATGGATTTCGCTCCTTCGTTTTCTGTCTTCAACGGCATCATGTCTTCTCCTTTCATGTTTCAATGGAAGTTACCATCCCAAGGTTCGTTAATCCCTAGAGATTGGATTAAAAGAAACCTTCATTCTAGTCCCCTCCAAAGAATCCACTTTTGCTGGTCTCTTGTGTAGAATGGCTTGTAGAGATCAAATTATAACAGTTTCAGAACCTCACTCCACCGAACTCGATCAAGGAGACTTGAAATTTGATCTGTTGAGCTGCTTTCATCCGATTAACCGTAGAATGCTTCACTCACTACGAAAGGAATCGTTTACGCCATTAGACAATGAAAGCGGATTTCTCTCCCAGATGAAAGAAAAGGTCAGCAACCTCAAATTCAATGTTTGTTAATCCCAAATGCTTTTTCTTTCAAAAAGCCATCAAAACGGCAGAATGGAATAAAGAACCACGGTTTTAAATAGCCACAAGATTTCAAACTTGAAATGGATGCCCAGGAACGACAACGCGAGGAAACAAAGCGAATGTACCTCCACATTATGCGTGCCAAACTCTACGGCGTTATTGCGATCAATACTCTTGAGGGTATAACCAGTGAAGTGGACAACTTGTTGCCGTACGAGCTTGAGAAAGGTGATGTCTATGGATAAGGTGATGATTGTGTAGATAACGTAGATGCCCTTTCTGACCAGTATCGGAAGTATCATAATGGAATCTTGTACCCTACAAGTTATGGAGATCATATGGATCGTGCGATTAAGAGTCTCAGTAAGGATCTTGGAATCGCAGTTTCTGTTGAGCTGGTCAACACACAGGCTGTTAAAGTTTGTCCTATTGTCAATGGATTATACGATAGAGAGTTTTAATGAAGCATATACGTAATACAAGTGAGGAGGAACGTCAGGCAGTGGCGGATTGGTTAGTGATGCAGAACGAATCTATCATGAAGTCAGTTCGTTTCAACGAGTTGATTGACAAATGTTGCATGTACTTCTATAAGAAGCCTTCGTCCGAAGTTAGTGATGACAATCTCTCGTTCATCCGCCGTTCGGCAAACGAACTGCTTCGAAACAAAGCCTCCAAAGAAGCACTTCGGAAGAAACTATTAAGTGGTGAGTGTCGCTATGAAGATGAAGATGATGTGGATGTTGCCCTGTCTGTATATGGATTGCATGGAGGCCTTCCCGATACGCATCTGGTGATGGATCAGGTACTTCCAAGTGCGGGTACAGTATCAATGGCGGATATTGGAAGCATGGCGACGATTCCGACAATGGGAAATATGTTAGGCATGAACAGTATGCCAATTCCTTACGAAGGAGTTCCTGTGATGCAACATATGGGTCAGATGACAAATGCAGTTCCTGCTGCTATGATTTCAGGGCGTGAAGTTGAGAACCAGCAGAGAATGAGTCTGCCAATGAATAGTATGAGTATGAATATCCCTCAAATCAACCTCAATAATATGGCGTCGATTCCCGTGAATTCGATAAATCAAATGCCACTCCCTGTTGGTGTAAACATGGGTGTGAATGTGATGGAAGGTCCTCGAGGGTATACACCTGTTAATGGCAATGTTGAAATGACGATAGCCCGACCTGTGAATGTAATTGTAAAGAGATAGAGTGATTTGTAGGAAGAAGGAGAAGAACGACCGAATCCTTCGTAAGGTAATTTATTGTTTTTTGCGTGATTTATTGTACTTATTATGTTGTTTGTTATAAACTTCCATTTGTGTTGTTGAAGACCCCCATTTGTGTTTTTTGTGAAATAGATTTAAAACAAGGATTCATTAAACAAATAGTGATTGTTACGAAAAAATAAGAAAGAAATGGATCAAAGGGGGACAATGGTTGTTAGCAAAATGACATGCCAAATGACGCAGAATAATCCATCATTATAATTCTTCTCAATGACTGATATTCCTGTTAAGGATCTTGTTCCTCATGCTATTGGCGTTTATACAAGGGTATTTGGAGGACAACCAGAGATTGTCACATCTGCACCTGGTCGACTCAATTTCGGAGGAGAGCATTGTGATTACATGGGTGGATATGTGTTACCATTTGCCACCGTACTCCGAGGTGTAGCTGCTGGAAGAAAAGTTGAGGGAAAGGTAATGATGCCAGTTGAAGATTATGTTTAGCACTGCCGTGTATACTCTGAGTATTTTGACGAAATAATTGAGTTTGATTGCGATAAGGATCTTGTACGAGGTCCAAAGGGAGAATGGGCGAACTACTATAAGGTATGAATTCGTCCATATATTCATGGTAGGGATTATGTCATTTCTACCTTCCTGAAATGGAAAATGGTCAACTGGGTTTTGATATGGTGTTTGTCTCGAATGTCACAATCGGTGGAGGCATTAGTAGTAGTGCAGCAGTTGAAGTAGGGAGCAGATCAGGTGGATTACTCATAGCTCTCTTGTGCCCTCTTCATAGAACAATGCTTGGGAATTGATTTGGATCCAAAGGATCGAGCAATGCGTAGCTATCATGCAGAACACGAGTATGTTCAGATGCCATGTGGTGTAATGGATCAAATGATTTCTGCATGTGGGAAATATGGGCATGTTTCTCTTATTGATTGTATCTCTCTGGATATGAAGGATTATCCTATCAATCCTGTTCAGGATCCAAATAGTGAAGTCTGTGAGTGGCCAGTAACTCTGTTGAAACTTTATGTTCATGTGGAACACAAGCTAGTGAACTCAGCATTTGCAGATCGAGTCCGAGAGAGTAATGAAGGAGAAAGAATCCTGAAAGCCAAGTATAATATCGATGGAAAGGAACCTGTGAAGGCCCTTTGTCGAGGGGTGACAATGGAAATGCTGGAAGGAGTGAAGGATCAGATGAGTGTGGATGTGTACAAGCGATGTTTCCATGTATGATAAGGAGAGTGTTGTTAAGGTGTAGATGATTCGTGAAACTGAACGTACATTGCGTTATGCCGATCTCATCGTGAAGGCAGACTGGAAGACAATTGGTGAACTGTTCTTTGAATCATATGATGATAGTGTGAAGTACTTCAAGAATGATCATCCTGATATCACTGCATGCATTGATGTATTGAAGGAGATTGGTCTGGATGGAGGTGTATATGGAGGTCGAATGATTGGAGGAGGTTGGGGTGGTTCTGTATTGTGTATTGTAAAGAAGGGAATGGAACAAGAATTGATTCCGATTATTCAACAGAAGTGTAATGAGCGTCTCCACAAGGAGAATAGTTGTGATGTAATGATTATTAAGGAGGCAGGAGCAGGAGCCTGTGTACACCATATGGATTGTAGTGTTTGTTAACAAAATGTTTCACCGCCTTCGTTTCAATGATACTTCTGGACCTATATCAAAGCGAGATCGACGATTTCGCTTTATCTTTGGTTGAATGGGATAGGGAGCTTGTTGAGGAATGGGTTTGGGTACTTGTGTGAGAGGAACAGAAGGTTGAGGAAGAGGCACAGAAGACTGAGGAAGAGGCACAGAAGGTTGAGCAAGACGCCCAGGAGAAAGAGGGAGAGTTGAATTAGGACGAGGTGCGGGAGTAGACTGTGGTAAAGAAGCGGTAGGAATCACTCCTGCGGTCGGCAGATTCGAGACAACTCCACTAGAGAGCTGGTTCAACTGTTCTCTCTATTCTTTATCTTGCTCCTTATTCCTACCCCTCCCTCAAGACTTCGTGTCAACTCTGATAACTGTCCAATCACGAAATTCACCGCACCTGTGATATTCCGCACACTCCATTCATAATTCCCAGCTTGTAACACTCCACCTGCCATCAGTTGCTGGAAGTCAGACTGGATACTCTGAACTGCATGAGTTACACGTTCAGTTGTCGTTAGAGCTGTTGCTATGGAGGTAGACACACTTCCTTCTCTTGACTTCACCAGTTCCATCTCCTTCACTGCTTGAGCATTCAAATTCCCGATCTGAGCAATCAGTGTTTCACACTCAGATTTCCGTTTCGCTTCAGCTTCAGTGACATGTCTCCGGTTCTCTTGTTCCTTTGTCAATTCTGATTTCAACTCCAAATTTGCATCGACTAACTCGCGTAACTTTGTCTCCTGTTCTCCTGTTTGTTTCTTCCACACATCCACCTCCAAACGTAATGATTGTGTTAATTGTTGGGATGATTGCTGAACAGACGCAATTTGATCCAAATATGAAGAGATCGATGTAAATGGAATGTCTATACTCACATCCTCATGTCGTTCCCACGGTTAATTAGTATATATAGCGGCAAATTATGAGCTTGAAGAACAAACGTCAAATTGCGTCGTTCAGCTTCAGAAAGAGTTGGATTCAATATCTCTAATGTGGAAAGCAACGAAAAACTGAATTGAGGGAGCATGGAGAAAAATGCATCTAGAGGGAGCTGTTGAACTGCATTCCCTAATTGTAACTTCTGCCGCAGATAGGTACAAGAAACACGAATTTGACGAAACTGTTGAACGACTTGTATTTGCGTGGCTCTTGTTCCATCGGGTAAAAGTTCGATCCCATCAATCGATTCTAGATATTACCGATAGCAATAAAGAAAACGATCGATCACGATGGAGACAACAGGGTGACTAGAGAGAGCCATTATAACACTACGAACATCAGATAACTGACGAAATGAAACTAAATCATATAACACAAAGAAAATGTACAGGAAAGGAGAAGCCGATGAATAACACCACTTGCAGATACTCGGAGTAAATCAGTAAATCGAGATTTCCTTGTTGCACCGATAATTTGAATATCTCGAAGATCGAGCATCTCAAGTCCGCTTAACGAATACTAGATATAATCCATATACCAAGCCTAAACATATAATATACCAACAGTATCTCCATCCTGCACTCCATTAGCTTGAATAGTCTGAGAAGGAATAAGAATCCCATTCTCATTGAAAAGGGCTATATTGTGATTGATATTCAACGTTGCCTAAAAGATTAGAGGTTCCTGGAACGTCTACTCGCAGATTCTCAATGATACGACTGACAAGAGAATAACTCGAAACAGATTGGTTATAGATAACATTTGAAATCACATTTACAAGGAATAGTTGGATCCGCTATATAACTCATCTAAACCACCCAATCCATACAGTTTCTGCTGTTGCAGTTTGACGTGAAGAAGGAGATGTAGAAGGAAGAGCTGGAGACTCGCTGGGTCGTTCCAAATCAATTACAGTAAGATTATAGTCTCCTTTGAAGTTGTATGTAGACAAGACTTGATTAAAATCCATTTCCACTCCTCTGTGTAAAAGCCGGATTCTACCTACACTTCCAGCTGCTAGACCCTTTGGCTTTTTCTACACCGATAAGGACCATTTCAAATCAGATTACTGCCAGAAATGCCATAGCCAGATGTTGGAAGGCATATTTATCCGACACCTTTAGGTAGAATGGATCTCCCTTCCAATAGAGAACGAGTTCCATCAGTTCTTTGTCACAACAAAACACAATGTGAAACAAACACATCAAAGAATCACACCTGAACTTTCATATCGACGTCTTTCTATCCCTTATAGCTGAATCCAAACCAAACCTCCATGAGCGATCGCATCTATCACATTCTGAGTTACAACTGCATAAGCCTTGTCCATAGGCAAACCTAATAGTCTGGCAATTGCTATATATTCATATGGTGCCTTTAACTCAATCGGACTAATGGGATCACTAGAAGTCATCCGAAATGCATACACATGCCATCCAAATATGATATTTCGTCCTCGTGTGTAATATGTAAGTATATTTGCTACAATAAATAGGTTCTTCAAGTTGAAACGATCTGAGGAGAAGAATGCAACTGTTCCTACCTCGAAATGATGCACTCAAACGGAATTCAAACATAATTCCGTGTCGTAGAGCATTATCAATGACCTTTTTGGTGATTGGATACATTGAACGGTTTTCCACATCAACTTCAATGATATCAATATAGGACTAAACAGTCACAATCAGCTTGTTGACTCACTGTATCACATGCCATTTCGAAGGTCTCCATATTCATCGGTCTAACTGAAACAAGATCATATGTCCGTCCAATCTCGCTATTCTATCGTTCACCAGATAAAACTCAACCAGTACAATCGCATAAACTTGTGCTTTCTTTTCAGTAACAACAGACAAACGAGTAAAAACACGCATCTCCTTAGAATCTCCAATTCCTTGGTCTCGAACAAGAGCAGCAATTTGCTGTTTGCACAGACCAATACCATGTACATTATGGTCAGCTTTCTACGATTCAGCCAACAAACAAAAATGAAAACATCTTTTTCTTCTAATAGACGTCGATCTACTTCGTTTACAAGAACGACTCCTCCATAACCCACTATGAATGAATAGTCATGAAAACAATCACGAACACCGATCCAACGTTTCCACCATCGTTGAGATATGTTCTACATTGTCGGAAGACAAAACATAGGAGAGATACGACTCGATGTACATTTATATGAAAATACATATTGATTATCCAGATGAAAGAAACTAGTGTATCCAAAGAAACATAACACAAAGGCAAATCTCCATTACAAGTCACTTTATTCCTCAACAACCTTCGTCTGAAGTCCATGGAAATGAGGCACATCCACAACCTGAACCAGAGTATAAAACTAAATAATCATTCCCTCTACTTAAAACCCTACAGTCTTCTCATCCTCGCCTTCTCCATCCACTTTACGAGCTAGACGAACTCGAATTCGGCGTGGAATGTTGCGGATACCCTTGTTCCACACATAGTGATTGACAGTCGTATCAATTACAACCTTCTCAGTTCCCATAGCCTTTTGAGCGAACTTGCGGATAACATCCATAGCACGAGGAGCCTTTCTCTTAAAAGCACTATATGAATGATTAGACAAATTCAAAAGGATCAAGTAAACTCTTTCAATCACAAATCAAAACCTACACCTTGTGACATGCCTTGTGGAGGTTGACGGTATAATCACGAGTGACAGGAACCATTTCCTTCTTCTCAGCGCTCATTATTTGGTGAACAGTGGGAGAAATACCAAATACTGAGAGAATCAAAACCAAGAGTTGCACCCCTGGGAAGCCAGTTTATAGGAATACAAAGGGATTTTGTAATTTGGGGCATCTCAAACAAACAACTCCAATATTATTGCGATTGAACAGAATGCATCATAAAAGAAACTCTTACTCCTTCAGCTCATCGGCTACCTCCTTCACATTTGATTCCAATACCATCTCGCTTTTCTTCTCTTCACTCAACTCAACAACCAAGTTGCCATCACGGTAAATGAAATACTCGGTAGCCGGAACTTCAGCACGACGGTGTAGTGACAACACCTCGATGGATTCATCATCCTCATTTCCCTGAAGGGTGACTAGATACTGTGTATTGTTTCCCTTCAACACAAACGTAATCTTGACTCGTCCATTATGGACGCTTCCACGAGCAATACTTACTTTCAGGGTGGAAGTTCCAAGGAGATCGAGAATCAAAGGACATCGGTTCATAATATCCAATGCCTTCCTAAATACCACACTGTTCTATTCATTAATTTCTCAGACAAAACTCACCATCAGCGTATGAGAATAATAGTAAATACCTCCTGCGATGGCAGCAGAAGATCCCAATAATAAAGACATAGTTCCAGCAGTCGAAGATGCTCCAAAGGCATTTGTTGATGCATGACGTGCAGGAGTTACAAGAATCCTCTTGTTTCGCTCCATAAACACTCTAGCATTGTTCTCCGCTCTTCTTCCCAGAGTCATGCAATAAAAGTCTCGTCTGTAAAACGAAGACTTTCGTAACAAAAAACCTGTAGCCTTCACTGGATAGACGCTGTATTTTGCAATTCTTTCCAAAGCAGCAGGATTCATGAAAAAAGTATGCGTCTATTATCTGCCAATTGAAGAATCAATTGGAGGGCGTTTCTGTTTTAGTTGGATGAAACGCCCTTATATCTGTCTAAAGTTTTCGAAATAGGTCGAACAGACCTTGCAAGATAGAGAGCTCATGTTGCAGTAATTAACAAACAATTTACTTATGAATGATCGAGAACTTGTTGTAAAGTACAATCTCCTTCACATACTCTCTTGAATATTTGTTGCAAGTCCTGTGTGTACTCTGCCATCTCATGGGAGGTGAAACCAGGATACCAATAGGTACAATTTACGAAACAGCCAAGTCCAGCAACAGTGAATGCATGCACATTCATACCTCCCATCCCTGGAGATCTTGAAGTAGCAGGAAGGAAATAGATATTCTTAAGAGAGAAATGTGAATACTGGTGTTTAAGATCCGTTACACCAAGCGTACAACCATTGAATGAAGCTGAGGGGAGTTTACCAAAGTCAAGTGTTTGGCAAACAGAAAAGAAGTCATTCATCTGGTCTCCACTCTCAATCTCCTGTTTTAATGCTGCAGTCAGTCTCCGGCAAACATCCCAGAACGACTGTTCACCTTCTAGATGAGTCTGGACGAAACAAGAATAGGCCCCAACGACGAGATCTTCCGAGGAGATTGGATGGGCAAAAGTGGCTCTGCCTATGGTAGTTACAGGTGTGTTAAACCGCACAGAGAGAGGAAACGATCGTTGGAACAGCCTCATCTGGGTAATTAAAATGCATAGCCAAAGATAACTCTGATACGTACATCCATGATCACGGCACATCTTCACAATGGCATCAATGGTCTCTGGAGGCAACACAATTTGTTTCGTTCTAAAAAGACCAGAAACGTCACCATCATCGTGTAGACGAATCGGAGCTATCCACACCACCTCTGTTTGGTTCTTATATGGAGTATTATTACCATCTGGATTCTTCAAAACGATTTCATTCTGAACGGAAACAAAGGGACGAGAATTTGGAATTGAAAGCGAAGGAGAATCGAGATACAATAGGAAATCTGTGGCCACACGCAGACTTGAGAGTGCATCGACACACGAATGGCAAAAGCAGGCAACTAGTACACATTGATTCTGTTCACTGTCAAGTAGTAGCCAATAGTGAACTGTATCATCAACGTTTCTATCATTTGAAAACCATTCAACACAATTTTCCAGAAACTCATCCACGTTCTGAACACATGCAGGAAGCACAGAAACGACAGGACCACCAACTTCCTTCTCTAAAAGACTCATATCCCCTGGATGAGTTCCCTCATGAATACGACAGCGCAAATGAGGGTGTTTTGCATGAACATGCTTCAAGGCAGCAATGACTTCTTGTTCAGTGAAACATACATCTAAAACAAGAGCCCAACTGACATACATGTGTCTGGTTAAGGCTTCATACGTGTTAGTTTTGTACTCCATAGTGAAAAATAAAAAGGAATTGCCCCCTCGGGGAATCGAACCCCGGACCTTCCGCTTACAAGGCGGGTGCTCTACCAACTGAGCTAAAAAGGCTTCCTCTTGATAAAACGCCATGTTCCTTAAGAAGGAAGAATAGAAACAAACAATGACCGTTTAGGCGCTAAATACTGGAGTGTAACCCTCAGGAATGAGAGGCGCAAATTCCTTGTTGACAATATTCACGGATTTTGTATCCGGATCTGCGAAATCGCAGTATCTAAAGAATAACTAGGAGGAAATTCCCTTACCCCTTGTAATGCAACCACTCAATAATTCCTCCATTCACATTGTATGCTTTCACTCCCTGTTTTAACTCCTCTTTCACTATGGCAGCCGATCGTTCTCCAATTCGAGAAACGAAGAAAGTACGGATCGGAAGACCCTTCCATTCGGTATGACTGTGATAGTCTTCCTACAGATCAGTTCCAATCTACATCCATACAAGAGTGTGTGATCTAGAAATGTGACAAGAGTCAAATTCTTCTTGACTTCGGCAATCCACAATGTGAATGAGTTCGTTACTGCGTGTAAAAATGTCGTAGAACGTCCCCATATCCATTTGTTGGTCACTGGACAACGAAGTTTTGATGGTTTCTAGTTTCTTGTTGATAATCTCAAAGACTTGTTCCTTAGGGAATCTATACTTTCATTTGATTTTACAGAAGGATACCTTTCCATTGAAGTACTATACTGATAGAAGAATGAGAATACTTGATTATTTATTCTTGATAATTTTGGTTCTAGATGACGTTTAGAAGGTGACAACAGAGTCGAAAAAGGAGTATGATCACGTGAATCTAGAATTGACCAATAACCCTTCATGAACCGTTATTCTTGCATTAAGGAAATAGGAAGAGGATCTAGTTCGACTGTTTGGCTCGTTAAGGATAGGGAAACCAATCTACTTGTAGCGATGAAGAAATGCCATCTTTCATATTATCGAAGTATTTCAAAATCAACAGATGATATCTTTGAGATGGCTTACAGAGAAGTAGTATCGTTCTTTCTCTTTCAGTATAGGCTCGCCTATTAAAGTCTATTCATCATCTGAATGTGATTCAGTGTCTTGACTACTTCATTGATGGAAGCTACTTGTGTATGATTCTGGAATACATGCCTTCTGGCGATTTGGAAGACTTCATTGACTATTTCAAACGAAATGAACAGTAGAAATTTGGTCAGTGGATGATTCTAAGACTCATTCCTGAGAAAGTGATTCTGCAGATTTTGCGTGATTGTATGTATGGCCTGCAATGTCTGCACTCTCAGTCAGTTGTTCATCGAGATATCAAGCCACAGAACTTGTTTCTTCGTGATGGTAGAGTCAAGATTGGGGACCTTGGTGTAGCGGCTACCTTTACTGCTTCAACGGGTCAGCAGACTTGTACCGGTACTGTTCAATATATGGCACCAGAAATGATAAAAGGAGAACCATATGCTTTCTCTGCAGATATTTGGTCTCTTGGATGTGTAGCATATGAAATGATGTGGCGAAAGCCGTTGTTTAATAAGGGGTCCTATTCTGAACTGGTGACACAGATAATCGAGCAGAGGAATCCAGTTGTGGTTTCGTTTCCAGGAATTTATTCACAAAAACTTTGCGATGTTGTTTTGTCCATGCTGAATGTTTCGAAAGACGCTCGTCCATGTGATGAAGAGATTCTTACTGTGATTCAAGTTTTTGTGTTGAATCAGCGTAACTACTAGGGAAACTATGATCTGTTACGAGGATATGAAGAGCGGTTGTTCTTTGAAAATGCATTCAAATCAGTTGTGATACCTTCTATTCCACATCAGAATCCTCATAGTGGCATTCCTATTGAGTGTCAGGTAGACTTTGTTGCTGACACAACTAATATCTACCAATCTCTACTGAAACGCTTCCAGTCAGATGCTGAGTTTATTATTCGTAACAATAAGGGCCTATTAGCGATATACAGGTCACTCTACTCCAAATAAACATGTTTCTGAAAGCAAGCAATACACATAATACATTTCATACTTCTTTCTTTACAATTATTACTGGTTCTTTAGTGTTAGCTGTATCAGCAGCTTGAATAAATAGATGATAACGAACACAGAGATCACCAAAGGTATGATGCTTCCATTGCTATTCATTATTCCACTCAATTTACCCTTACCTTCTCATATGTCTGACTCCACACAAGTACCTCCTTCTCCTGACTTCGTCTAATCGGAACACCATCTCTTGAGAGAAATTCAAAAACAGACATATGAATTAGATCCTGGAAATGTTTCTCAATCGCTTTCCGAACAAAATCAAGTTTATCTGTCCGGGCATCAATTATCACAACACCAAACGGCTCCATAGAACCTACAACATGGAGAAGGACTTGATTATCACGTTGCTGGCCACGTCCTATGCGTTGAACCTGGCGACAGCCCATCGCAATTCCGGAATCATGTCGTAACATCGTATCATTCCGAGACACTGGAACATAATTATTTAGATCAATTGACTCCTGTTGATTAGGTTGGAGTTGGTTGGGATTGCCTTGATTGCCCATCTGGTTCACAGCAGGAGAATAACTTCCTGATTCGGACTTAGAATCATTCATACCCACCCCTTCGCCTTCGATCCCATAGTAACTCGAAGATCGAAATCTTGGATTGTCTGACTCCAAATTTTGTATTTGCTCCTGACAGGTTGGTAGTTCCATGTGAACTGATCTGTCTTGATAGGATTGAACGCGCTGAAGATGTCCTCGATTCACGGGAAGTGTTCGTACAGGGATATTTGAATTGATTTGTTTATAATTGGGGTTCATTTGCTGAACTGGCACTAAGCCTTGAGGTACTAGCGACATCAAAGGAGGTCTTGAGGCAATACGTTGTGAATAGTGTGCAGACGAAGATTGCATCTGAGAGCTAAACATAGAATTACCACCATTGTAGGCAGACGAATGATTCGGGAAGGATTGCCGATATGGAGGATTCATCACTTCTACCGAGTTGGAGTAGACAGGAATTTTATCCAGCATTGGTAATGACCCAGATGGGAGAGATTCCGGTCGTTGTAGAAATACGCCACGACCATTCATTGAAATATTGTCTTCGGATTTTCCTGTAGCTCGACCCCGTTTCCGTACAGTTTTTGCCGTTCCACCTCTCCGCTT
This sequence comes from Blastocystis sp. subtype 4, assembly GCF_000743755.1. Lineage (NCBI taxonomy): Eukaryota > Bigyra > Opalinata > Blastocystidae > Blastocystis > Blastocystis sp. subtype 4. The sequence continues at coordinate 15,220 of NW_014569478.1, read as the reverse complement.
GGTTGTTCCTCGTTCTTTGTCCTTGGAAACATCTCGTGGTACCTCGAGTTCACGGTGATTCGACTCAAACATGTCTTCGGACGTCAATGGAGGAATATCGGAGAGATCTCCAACTACACCTGTGCCAATCCCATCACCAATCACTGGAAATGGTTGCAAGTTAGGAGTCGTTGGAGTACTCTTTTCTGATGCAAAGAACACTTCAATAGATTTGTCGTTTTCGAGAATCCCATCATTACTGAATACTTCTGGTCCTTCAATAGATTGCATTCCATTACCTAGATTATACCCACTTCACCAACTATACTATCGAATATTGGAGGTACTTGTTTCCTATCGCCTGTTAATGCACTCATATGGTGAGAACTCAAGGAGGATTCGTCCTACAGTAAAAATGAGACGGATGTATATCCCACGGGAATATCAATATCTGTTATGAACAAACATTAAAACGATGCGAAAAAAGGATAAAACAGAAAAGAACTCCGACAACAGCTGGAAGAACAAATATTCCGGAGCCCAAACCACCTAGCTTCAAAGAATACATGGTTTCGACTTTCTCAATACTAGATTACATGCAATATCACATTCCTACTACAGTCCCTCCTCACGTTTGATTGGACTAATCAAAACCATTTGGTTGATTCGTTGACAATCTCCATCATCTAATAATGAAGATCTATTCTAATATAGATTCAACAACTCTACTCGATAGTCCCATCCGAAACAAGGCGATTCCCCAAAAACTCGGCTTCATCAACATGGAAGGTCATTGCTGTACGCTGAACTGAGGCATGTCTGCAATTCATGATAATAGTATTGTCACATAGATATAGTCGTTCCTATTGATGATTTGCTCTACTTGTTGGTACGATTGACCCGGCTAAAGAGAATACAGTGTTGCTAACATACATAAAATGATTATGAACCATACCCACATAGAGTACATTATCCAAGTCATACCCAATTTTGCTATCATATAAGCTATTGGAAGAAGATTGAAGTGATTGAACATTTTGACACTTCAGTATACTCTCCTTACAATCATGAAGACAGCAATTCTCAATCCGAACAGTCATAGAAGATGTAGCATAAATAGCACATTTGGAATGTCGAACATGGGATGTGAGAACTGATAACAGGCAGTTATTAGCACTTATTCCTCTAGAACAAAGATCGATTTCACAATTCTCGATTTCACAAAGAAACGGATCAGACGGGTTATCAATGCAAATCCCAATCGCACCACAATGAAGGATCGAACACGATTGAAAGATACTAGTTCCATGGCAAACCACACCAACATGAAAACGTTGGATTCTTACATCACTGAGTTGCTGACTATGATGAGTTGATTCAAACAGAATTCCTGCATTACCCAAATCCTCTTTCGATTCCAAAACAGAATGATGGATGGCAACAGGTCCTTCTTGGATATCAATTCCTGTATTGAACAACTGAGTAAAATAACAATTCTGAATAGAGAGAGAACCACTGCCGATTACCACTGAATTCAGTTTCTCGAGATACACATTATCCATTCTAGACAATTACAGTATCATAGTAGGCTTCACCTGACAGATGAAGTCTTACTTGTGATAAACCGCCAAAGATGAGGATGTTTCACTTCCAACTTCAGATCTGTCACAGATAAGTTACTATTGCATGCACTGATAATTGTAAAACTCCGTTCGACTCCTTCTGCCTCTTCAATGACATTTAATGGAGGATGACCATTTACACGAAAGAGAGAATTCGAGAAATGAACTCCACCTATATTTCAGTTCATTGTCTCAACTTTACTCGACTTTATATCAAAGATAATCGGATCATCTGAATCAATTACTACTTTCTCACCTTCTGTTGAGATCACAACATGCTTATTATGAATTGTAACAGGGCGAATGAACGAATTCTATAATGAAATACAATCCTAGAACCAACTCGTATAATAATTGTTGAATAATCAGTACAAGAATCAATTGCCCTCTGGAGAGTCGAAAATACCCATTTCCCGTCTTCTTGATTCTTATCATCGACATAAATAACTCTATCTATCAATTCAGATTTATTCAGTACTCTCTTCCAGCAGTCTCATTCCAATACTTGTTCACGAAAACCACCTCTTTTCGAATAGAAACTGGAGGTAAAAATGAGAACACATGAAAAAGTATATCGGCATTCACCTCAGCAAGACTGCAATCATCCATTCTATGAAGATGTGCCACTATCGTCTACTCATATATTGCCAATAACAATATCAGTAGGTGCCTCAATAGCTCAGTTGGTAGAGCATCCGCTTCGTAAGCGGCAGGTCGTGTGTTCGAATCCCACTTGGGGCTTTCTTTTTCCCTCCTATTCATCTCATCTAATCTTGTGTTACGTTTGTGCTTTGTCTATTTTTCTGCACTACGTTAGCTATTTGAATCCTATAATGCTGTCAACTCAAGACGATGACGGGGGTTCAATGGATTTCCGATCTAATGATATCAAAAATCAGAGAGCCTTAAGTTTGAATCGTGATATGGGTATGGATGATGAAATCGCTCGTTTCAAGGAGGATGAGACAAACGTATAGTATAGGGTATTTATTAATTTGATTAGGAAGAAGAGATTATATTGAGAGAAGTAATTTCGAAGATTCTTGGTGTGGAGTTGAGGGGCTCGCTATTATCGGAATTGAGTGATGGAATTGTATTGTGCAGATATCATGAATTAATTCATGTAGATATTATGTCGGTTATTTCGTCGACTTATACCAAATGGAGTGATAAAAGATCCTCATACATCAAGTAGGACTCTGTTGGATGTAAATGAAGTGCAGATTTAAATTTCTTACTGAAACATGAGAATATTTCCATGTTCACAAATGCATGTCGCTCCATAGGTATTCCAGATGTATTACTGATTACTCCGTCCTATTTTGAGAATGAGAATACCAGTCTCTTAGTTTCTGGATTATTCACATTTCTCGTTTGGGTATTGAATCTGTTGTTACATTAAGAGTATATGACGAATAGAGGTATTTCAAATCAATCCTCCAAGATATCTGTATCACAAATCATGTCACAAGCAGAGTCAGATGGTGTTGATAAGTGTGTTGATTATATGACTACTCATTTATGCCATCGAGAATCATCTTCAGATAACATTCAACAAGAGACAGTACAATTAGATGTATCTCCTCCAGAAGCACAACCAGAAGAGTTTCTTCAGATACAAACAGAACAACCCTATGAAGATATCCAGCCCAATCCACCTTTCTCATGCATCGAACATTCTCCTCATTCTGACACATCTCTTCAATATACCAATAGCCCTCAAGTATCAGAACAAGATCGCAAGAAGGAGTGGATGTTACGCCATGGTGTGGATCCAATCAGTCCTGTTTATGATAACAAAGCTCGGAAAACCGTGGTTGAGAAACGAATTGACAAGTTTCTCTCGGTTCTCTCAACAAGAGCTCATCTGGTTCCCGCTTCACATTCATCTCTTCTTCATGTTGAAGAATCTTCTTCAGTTGCTATTCCTGCTGGTGATCATGAGATTGACTATTTGGATTCAGAATCATCTTCACGTTCTATGGGGCATGCATTAGCACCACGAGCACATTATAAGTCTACAATCCAGCCTGAAGCAAAACGACGTGTGATTGGAGTTCCTTCTAAATTGCGTGTAAATCTGGAAAAGGCTCAGAGTATCGTTCGCCAACAAATGTTGAGCCCTCATGCTAATCCCAATGTCCGCTTTGTTGAACGAGTGGGACGTCCTCGGATGGTAGCAGGAGCTGTATGGCAACCCCGATATCTGGAAGGAGTAGATGAGAATGTGAGTGTGAGAGGAGAGACTGACTGATAGGGAAATATTGTTGTGCCTGCTATTCAAGTGAGGAGTCTGCCTATTCAGTGTGGACACTCTTCTAGTGTAACTCCTTCAACACAAAATGATGCTGCAATGGAAGAAGAAGAACCAGTAACACGAATGATCTTTTCAGAAGAAGACAGTTTATTGGATGATCAAAAAATTGTTCAAGAGGTCTTAGGTAATCATTCTGTGGAAGAGATGGAACATCGTTTGGATCAATCAATTCGTGATTCTCTACTTGTTAAGAAAGGATCTTTTGTTTCTTGATACTTATGTCACTCCCTTCTACCTTGAATCGATCAAGTCATCCACATAGATTTACACAAACATCAATTAAGTCACAGCTATATTTTCACTAAGGATTTCAATTATTCCTCGATTTCCATCAATACGTATCCTCATTCCACTTTTCACCTTCTTCATCAATCCCACTATCCCTACTACACATGGGATCCCTAGTTCCTTCGCCACAACACTCCCATGATTCAAAGGACATCCAATCTCAATGGCCACTCCTCCTGCAGGCACGAACAACGGTGTCCAACCAGGATCGGTCGCTCTGGCTATCAAGATATCACCCCGTCGAACAACAGTTGTGGCTGGATCCGTTGCCACTACAGCCACTCCCTCAACCACTCCAGGCGATGTAGGCATTCCTCTCATCATTGTAGGAGGTAAGTTCTTCAAACTCTCTCGCGTTTGGCGAGACAACAAACACATCTTACACTCAGGACCAACAATCAGACGAGGTAATTCATCCAATGATATCCGTTCTTGAGCTGCTCGACTAACCTGCACCATATCTCTGAAATCTTTCCCATCACTTCGACCCTCTTCCCACCACAACAAGTCTTCCAATTGAAGACAGAACACATCATTAGAATGATCGATCAAATCCAGGGATTCCAATTTCTCTCCCATTCGTTTCAATACATGATGAATCACATTGAAGATACGAATTAGTCCATATTTATGGTGTTCCCGATAACTGAGATAAATCGTAGCCACAGGTAACATGTGTTCAATCTTTCGTCTCGTCCTTGGTGACAACTTTACTCGCATCGTCTCCCATGCTGTTGTCCGCTGCTCAATACTGGTCTCTTCAGTCACAATTGGTTCGTTAGCCAGTTGGAATGCCATCCGTAATACTTCGATTGGAGTCTCTTCCCAACGAGGTGAACTCAGATCAATCTCACCATGGCATCGACAACCAAAGGCTTTCATGAATTCATGCCAGACTCTCTGAAATGTTTGGGAGATGGAGTCAGTTGCTGAGAGAGTGGTCTGAAGCCACAGCTGGACGGATTGTTGATCATTTGCTTCGACTGACTTCTATGAATAAATGCACTCAGACTAATCCTACTTGAAGGGTTTCATGAGATGGAAGTTGTAAGAGACTCTGACCTATAGCAATCAGAAGATCATTCTGCTGTTTCACAAGATTCTCTTTTGGATTGGACCACAATCGTTCTGCTTCTACTTCATCAATTCCTGCCTTTTTGAGAAGTCGTTTGATAGTTTGAACTGCTGACAGACAATAATTCAGCAATGGTTTGTAATCCATGAGAAAATGCAAAGGATCAAAAGGAACACAAAGAATATGAATTAGCTTCACGTTTGCAGGATCCTGATCGAGAACTGTCTGCATAGAGTCGGCCACAGAAATTAAAGCATCAAAACTCTTTTGGAGACGATCTCTAACTATTTCTGCAGACGGTTTCTCAAACTTTAGTTTTATATGTGATTTCAACAGAGGATAGAGTACCTGCTGATAAATACTCTTTTTCCCTTTCTTTGAGACAATATGGTCAAATTTCTTGTAATCATTCTTGTAGATTTCCTCAAATATGTTCACTACTTCTTCTTCGATCCCAGTTCGCCAAAATCCTATGTATTAAACTTCAAAGAGCGAAATAACGGAAAAGGAGTTTACGAACACACTTTGACTGTAAGATAGTAGCAACATTGATAAAGACATATCCATTTACATGAATCAGATATCGTTCACTCACTCCAGTGAGATATTTGATATACGAATATCCAGCGGGAGAAATAGGATCTGTCAACATTTGGAAATAACCCATATTTAGAAACACAGACCATTCATTATTATAGGGGTGAATCAGTGGGTTAATACCTAACTATGAGTCAAACTAAAGAAACCTACAATTAGGAATAGTCAGAAGATGAGTTATTGGACGAGCCTGAAGGATATACAATTCATTACAATAAATGGAAAACTCAATGTCCATAGGTTTTTGGTAATACTTCTCAATCTCTATCGCACTCCTCACAATGTGATCAATCTTCAAATGAATTACAATATCAATGCTTACTTGATCTGGAGTAAAGCTAGGCTTGCCTCCCTCTTCTTCTGAAAGGATAATCTTCGAAGTACCTTCTTTGGGATAGTTTGACTGCAATTTGAATTCCTGTTGATTGATAATGGCCTCCTCCACAAAGAAATCATAATCGCCGTAGGGCTTTCGAATAGTCCAATGATCCGAAACCACCATTCCACTCACAAGAGCTTCACCAATTCCTTGTACTCCATCCAGTGCCAAATGAGCGCGTGAACTTGTATGTGGATCAACAGTAAAAACAACACCTGCCACTTCAGAAGGAATCATTACTTGGACAATTACAGCAATTGATGTATCGAAAGCAGGAAAGCCATTTTTGACACGATACTCGATTGAACGACGCGTAAATAAGGATTTCCAACACTCTTTGACAGCATGACATACTGAGGAACAGTCACATTCTACATTCAATACAGTTTCATTCATTCCAGCAAAACTAGCATTATCCAGATCTTCAGCAACGCCACTTGATCGTACAGCCAATAGAGGGTGTGCAATTGGACTCTGATTCCGTAAGTCATGCAATCGGGTATTGATTTCGGCTACCAACTCTTCTTTCAACTCATGGTTGTCCACAAGATTACGGATATAGTCAATTGTATCATCTGAAATAGGCAAATCCTGCTGTGTAGAGAAGTCAAATCCGAGTTCTTGTCGGAACTCCCAAAATGCATCTTGTATTACAATGAATGCACTAGGAACTATAAAACCTCCTTGAGCCAAAACAAGGAGGTTGTATCCCTTTCCTCCAAGAGTTGATACCTTAACACAATCACCTCTCGAAGTTAGCTATTCTGTCAGCTATTCATTCAATTATTACTTCTACAGTATAACTCATTCAATGTATGGCAACTTATTTCCAACAAACAAGCTATTTCGAACTTTTCATATAGTTCTTCGTCCATTCCTTACGTCCTTGCTCCATTGCCTCTCCTTCCAAAATGGGTCGATTTGAAGCAATCAAAACACGATTCACATCCTTTGATTCCTCCATATACACATGCTTAAAGACTCCTTCAAACTGTTTCTTGAACACAGCATACATTGATAATGAACGTGTGCAAACATTATATACCACAACTCCTTCCTCTCCTACCACATGCTTAACACTCTGTAAGAACGCTTTCTATAACTCATTTCAATCTTTCATTTAGACCGTCAAGAAATCCATTGGAGGAAATGAGACATTTCCATGTGTATCCTTACTATCAATATCTACAAACAGATAGTCAACAGTCTCATTCTTCATTTCGAGATCTTTCACATATTTCACTCCATCACATGCAATTGTCTTGATGTGAGTGTCTAATTTAAAGTATTGATGAGCAATATCAATAATTGTATTGTCGATATCAACAGCTGTAATAGAAGCTTCAGGCAACTGAGTATGAAGGAATGAAGGAAGACATCCACCTCCTAATCCAAGTACCAACAATGAAGGAGAAGGAGTCAAAGGAGGACAATGAAGAAGTGCTGTTGCCATTAACTGATGAATTGAGAAGAATAAGGAACTACAATATAAACAAGTCTCATTTCATACTCAAATTCAAAAATCTTCTTCCTTTTCTTTGTTCCGACTATATGGTAACCTATCTCTGATTGAACAGCACGCAAATTGCTTGTAAATACCAACTGTCGTGTACCTCGTCTTTCTTCACTCTTCACATCTTGAATGACATATCCATCACCACAGGCTGTAGTTCCAGAAGCAATCTCGCAACTAATAGGAAGAATCACATTTCAATGTTACGCTTGTGAAACTTCTGCTGGAGGTGAATATATTGTAATTGTGGGTTTACCATTGACTGGAACCATACACGATAGAATTGAAGAACAATCTTTCTTCACTTCCTCATCAGAGATCGATCGATTCTTCATTCCATTCATACGTGTTATTACAATCATTCGATCACTTGGAATACTCTCCAACAACTGATGAATGCTTACTGCTGTAGTGAAGGTCAGGGACTGTTCATTGCCAACAGGAACAACAAGAGCACACGTAACTGGCTGTTGCTTGTTTGAACACGGATGATCCCAGATATCAAAACGGTACTTATTCTGGATGTCAAAATATCCTTCGATTTTTACCATGTGTTCACTATCAGTACCCAAGGAGAGAGTCATGGAAAGAACACTTGAAGATGAAGAGACAGCAATAGTTCTTAAAGCATTTCGTCCTAAGAAATAGTGTCTCGTTTCTGTCATCACCGAAGCAAATGCATCTGGAGACGAGACATCAGGAATTTGTCCAGAAGTGAAATCCGATGTATCACGTCTAGAAGTCAGTCTTAACACGAATCCCAACAGAAAACCATCCGTAGTACCGAAATGGAAACAGAAATGTTTCTTTGTCTCCGCTTTGGCAGTCACATAGAGGAAGAGAGGGTTGGTTAGAAGAGTATTTACAGGCTGAGGAAGGAGATAAACGTCAGTGGAAAACGAATGAAAAACAGCTGTGCGATTATTACACTACTCTAATGAATACTATGGAAAAGACGACAAATGAAATCCTGAGACATGGATACTGTGATAAGATAACCACTAGGACGAAGAACGCGAATTGTCTCTTTCAGGTATTGAGTGGCATCCGATTTGCATTTTTCATTATCTTCTGCATAAATAGCATCTAAGCATGCCTAATATAAGAGTCTTTCAGAGACTATCTACCTTATCAATAACCACATCAAACTCCTCATCAGCAAACGTCATGTTAGTTGCATCCATGACTTGATAAATCAACGTCTTTCTTCCTCCCTTTCTTTTGTTCATCGTTGCAATGACTGACTCACTGTAATCAACACACAAAACATTATGATAGCCATGGTCATATCTAACTATAATACATATTTGTGATTCCAACAGTTTTTCGCCGAGTGTACTATTACCACATCCAACCATTAGAATTCTGTCTGACTTCTTGATGTACTGTGCAAAGTACGTTTGGAAATCATCATATTTGCCATACCAATCATAATTGGCTTTGTATTTCTGAAATGCATCTTCCCAGAACTCCTTCTTGTTGTAATCTTCGATGTTTTGGGGATTCAAATACTGTTCCATCTTCTTCTGAAAACCAAAGGAGTCATTCCACGGTTCTTCAACAGTTTTGGCGGAGTTTCGAATTCCTATTGTGTGCTATTCGTTTGATTCGATGGCCATATCTCACTCAAGAAGTCGTTCATCGTCATGTATAGCTCAGATTCCATTTAGTGAAATCTAGATAGTGGATCCCGAAGCAGATCGTTATCTACAGATAGAAACTCGGGGTATTGCAGTTTCCTTGTCTGTTTAATCATCTAGAAGCAAAAATCGAAGTGGCAATCGTGATAGAAGAGATAATGGCAAGTATGATTATTTCTGCATTTATTGAGTGATAGATCAGTCGAAAAACCTATTACAGGCAAGAAGATTGTAGTAAAGAATCTCTCTCCGTACTATTAGCTGTGAAACGTGAGTTGGTTAGGAATGTCAACGAAGAGCATCTGAAGGAGATTTTCAACTGCTTTGGGCATGTCCAAGAAGTATCGATTGAGTATCGTCCAAATACTCATCTTTCAAAGGGGATAGCTATTCTAACTATGGAATCCGAAGAGGATGCAAAGAAATGTGTTGATGGAATGAACAAGGGATTCATTGATGGTGTGTTTGTCTTGTAGTGTTGATGTTTAGGACTCTCTGTCATTGTAGAAATATATGCTGAGTCTGAAATCAAATAATAGTTTATTTGTAGGCCTGTACGTGCTGCGGCTCCTAAGAAACCTCTTCTTCGTCGTAAGAGTCCTGAGCGCAGACGTTCCAGTTCACTCAGTTCCAGTCGCTCTCGTTCTCGCTCTCGTTCCAGTCGCTCCCGTTCCAGACGTTCTCATTCCCGTTCTCGTTCATCACGGAGTTACAGCTCTTATAGTCGGAGCTATAGTCCTTCGCGTAGTTACAGTCGCTCGCGAAGCTATAGTGGTTCTCGCAGTTACAGCCCTTCCCGTAGTTATAGTCGATCGAGTCGTTCTCGTTCCCATTCAAACTCCTATCGTCGAAGAAGATCGATTGTTTGTTTCAGCAATCATGTCACACCAACAAACAGAATAATTCAATTAAACATCATCATCCGATGAAACCTCCTTAGTCTTACGATGTCTTCTATGCTTCTTAGGAGCCTCCTCTTCGGAAGACTCTTCCTTAGGAGCAGAAGCAATAGGAGCCTCACCATCACTAACATCCGAACCAGAAGAAGCATCACCATCCAACATACCCTTCTCCTCACCACTCACCAAGGACTTGCAGTGCATACCAAAGATGAAAAGCCAGACAGTAAAGACCAGTTGGAACACATAGTAAGTGAAGTTTGACTTGTCATCGAAGAAGCCAAAGTTAATAACCTTCAAGAATTCCATGACAGTGTTCAGAACTCCACAGAAAACAGTAGCCCAACCAACAATTTGCCATGTACCACCAATAGCCTGAACCTCATGATCGTAAATGCAAGTAAGATACACTCCAAAAGCCAACACAGCATCACGAAGGAAGGTAACCCAAGTTAACGAACTATTCAGAATACCGGCTCCCATGATGAATGAAGGATAAGGATCAATTTTCTTATCAGTGTTAGGTCTGAAAATAGTAGAAATGATTCCAGAGGAAGAACGGACACCCACCTTAAAGGCAGAATCCATAATCTCCATTACAGTTCCCAGAAGCAAGCAATCACGCATCATGCCTGCTCCTTCGAATCCACTAAACAAATCTTCCATAGCCTATACATGACAATTCCAACCCAACAGATACAAAGAAGGGAAGGCAGGTAACAAGACCGAAAAGCATAACTACAAGTCAGTCTAGATTCCAAGTCCTACCAATCAAATGCGATACCTGGTTCCAGAAAGCAGAGCTAGCCCTTCTTCCAAGAATATACGCAGTACATGTGCTATCGAAAGCCTACATTCAACTCTAACTCTTTTTCCTACCTTAATCTTTTCGTCGCTGCATAAGGTTGAATCAAAACCTCCGTAGACATAATTGTTAATCAATTCACGTAGGAAAGAAGCAATGAGAACACCAACCGATCTAGAACTCAAATCTAAATGCTGACACCAACCCCCATTCGGCGCAAATGGACGACACCTTATAGACTGCATTGGGATCACTTGGGTAGATATACTGCAAAAAGCCAGCCATCCTATCACCATCACAAGAAAACAAATAATATTACTGATTTACAAGAAATACCAGGAAAATGTAAACACTTCTGAGCTGAATAGAGCACACAAAACACACAATCCGACGCACAACGAATTCAATACCCAATTAAAGCTTTCATCTGGGGTCAACGACATACACTGAAGTTGATTGTGCTCTCTTTGGATTAATTGTGTTAATTCGTATCCTCACTATTCGTAAACACTGTGTTCTAGGTAAATCGACTTATTCTAGTTGTTTTGTAAGACACTGAAATAGAAACACAGATCCTTTGTTGTTCAGGTTTCTTGTCATCGGTCAGCAGATTATTGTTTATCGTCTTTCTGAATGACAATGAACCTCACTTTGGTGGTTTTCCTCTTCTTGTTCTCTAACTACCTATATAGACCCATTCAATAGGAAATAAGCCGGGTTCAATGCTTTGTTGGATATCAATAGGATTCCCACGGGAATTTTACAATTCCTTTTTGATACTTATTCTCCGTTCGTATCGATTCTATGAAGGTTAAGTCGAAGTCAAAGGAAAAGAAGAGCAAACGCATTGAGGAGGAGAAATTAAGCCTTGCTGTGTTCTCACCAGAGCGAAAGCTACAAAGAAAGCGGTCTCTGGGATCTGATGAGACTATTCAACTCAATCGAGATGTGAAATCGATCAACAAGAAGATGGAGAGAGATGGTGAAGTGATGTTTTTTGAACGTTTACCTCAGAAGATTCTAGAGCTCACGGAGTATATGAAAGTGGATTTTGTTGTTGTCAATTTCTTGTAGACACAACCGTTCCTCAAACTACCGTTTTCGGAGATACAACAGAATCTTTCTGTTGACAAGTACGTATTGGCCTATCAAGCGGAGCGGAAAGAAGAGGAACTGAAGCGTTTTGTTCTGGCCACACATGTTTCCTTTGAAGATTGGAGGAAAAAGCAAAAGCATCTCTCTCTGGCTGAGGATGTTCCAAGCAAGGATCATGAAAAGGAGACTCATTCGAGCAGTAAATCGGACTCTATGAAGTCTCCAAAGAAGGAGAAGTCCAAGCAGCCTATTCCATTCCCACAGGAGTGTACTATTCCTATCAATCCAGTATTTATGTTTCTGGTGTTTGATTTGTAGCATTTAGTGGATATACTTGAATTCATGAAGAAAGAAGTTCGCGAATGTGTGATACTCTGCAGTTCCATCAAAATGTGGATTACTTTGAAAATCCCGAGAATGGAAGATGGGAATGACTTTGGAGTTGCGATTCAAGAGGAGTGTGTTGATACCATCTCTGAGATAGAGGAAGAGGCTTACAACATTCTCGATATGATTTCGACGTATCATTCAACTCGAGGTAATTACATTGTGCAGGTGTGTGATGTGCTTGGATGTGAATTCTAGATGGCAGCAAATCCTTCAATTATGGACTATGCTTCATGCATATCACAGGTAGATGAGACCCAGTTCTTCAACATCAAATTATCGTTGCAGAGTCTACGGAATGATTACGCTTTATTGTATGATTTGGTGACGAAGAACTTGGAAAAGCTTCAGGCCCCCGCTCCTCATACAGATTCGTCTTTGTCTCTCTATTAGTTCTTTTAGTGGAACTGTTTGTTTTTAGAAGTGTCATTTTCTTTCTGGTGATGGCCCATTCCCGTCGTATTCATTATGTCTTTTATTTCTTTATTTTTGCTGTTGTCTTTTCCTTGTATATGTGGTTTGTTCGTATCACATAGATTATATGTAAATTTCTATCTTGTATGGTCTAATATATGGAGTCTCGTATTTGTTGACTAGTGAGATAAAGGATAGAAGACTGTTCTTCCTCGATTCACCTTGTCTAGTGATGTTTCGTATCTAGGCAATGGACACAAAGATGTAAGAGGTGTATCGGACCGATATAAAAGGTCTACAGATGAAGAAATCGGTACATCTATGGAACAGTTGAATTCGCTTCAAGTTGTAACAAAACATCAACATCAAGTACACCACGGAGGTAATTCTTTTAACACAATTACTGGATCACCAACTGCCATTCCTACTGTTTCACAGACCGAGACTCCATCAGAAGAATCTACAGGGTCGATTCAGGAGACTATAGCTCCGCCTGCAGAGGCTTTTCTAAGACCCATTATACAAACTGAGCCTCAGCCTGTGATAGTGTCTAGGGAACCAACTCAACAGACCGAAACTCCTTCCACGAGCATTCCAACTAAAGCAAATCAACAGATGAAGAAGGAGATTGTTACAGTGAATAGGGCTAAATCGTTGGTACACGCGCCAATGAGCCGACCTCGCATCACTACCTACCGCACTTCCAATCATTACATGTTAGAACCAGGAGTGATTCTTCCTCATTCGGGGCCTTCCACAGTGATTATCAAGTCTCCTATATTGTTTCCTACGCCTCAATTCTCACGTACTGAAGGTGAGGATGTGACGTTTACAAGCCAGGGAACGTAAGGTTGATTGCATTACATGATGTTCAGACCTATTCGTTTTTATTATCTGCCTTACTTATTAGATAAGTGGTCTGGGTAACGATACAATAAGATTGATGATTCTAGTCCTATGTCCATCGCTATGTTTATAGTAGCAGATGAACTGGATGAATTTCGAAAGAAGTTGTCGGCAAGTGATTTTGATAAGCGTTTATCAATTGTTGAGTATATTGCTTCTGATAATTCCACTTATCCGATTAACAAACTACGTAACATTGCCATTGCAAACACAAAAACAAATCATTTCTGGTTAACAGATATGGATCTTTGGCCTTCAGGTTCTATAAATGTGTATCATTAAGATTAGATGGACTGTATGAAGCCATTATTTCCCTTCCAAAGAGGTATTTAGAGGATCCAAAACTGGCTATTATTGTACCAGCTTTTGAGATTCATCAAACGAAATGTGTACAATTTGAGTCATGTACACAAGGGTTTGATTTATCGTATCACATGATTTCTAGAGCAATTCGTCGATTCCCTGGAACGAAACTGAAGTTGCTACAGTGTATCCGTTCACGTCGCTGCAGCCGCTTTCGTCCATATGATCAACTTCATGACTATTTTTTTGCTAAGTGGTATTCTGCAAATTATCGTGAATTGTTGACTCCTGTGACATGTTTTAAGGGATTTACACAAGAACCGTATGTCGTAGTTCGGAAATCTCCTAGCCTTCCTTCGTTCGATGAGCGATTTGTAAATTATGCTTTCAACAAGGTGCAATGGATTGAACACTTACGATATCGAGGTTATCAGTTCTCTGTAATGACATATGGATTTGGAGTTGATATGCCACATCCTCAGTAGGATTAGAAGGTGAAATTGAATGTAGTTCATCATTACGGAAACGATTCATGGAATATCGGAAAGCGACCAATGGATCGCTTAATGGGGATTTGTTCAGTCGTTTTAAAGAGGAACTAGTGAATAACGAAACAGATTTGAGTGTTGTAAAGTTTTGTATTCCTAAATCGAAAAAGAAGTCATATTATGTTTGTATCGAACAACAAATATAGTAGTTGCTATACGGTTACAGACTCAACACCATGTGAATTAGGAGTAGACTTAATTGGTAAGGTTCTAAACCTTCTCACGCGCTTCCTTCTATATATACAACAACAGACAATAATAACGATGATAACCAGAATAACTACAATCAGAATAACAATGAGAATTAGATTAATATTGGTTTCCTCTGGTGGAGCTTGTGAAGGCTCAGTGCAGCCATCATCACTTTCACGATCAATAATCTCAATACCATCAATTTTCAAATCAGAAGCAGAAGAACCAATAGTGAAATCAAGATATCCCTCACTTCCATCT
>NW_014569479.1:12266-40249 GCF_000743755.1 Blastocystis sp. subtype 4 | reverse complement strand
TCCTCAGCCAAAGCAACGGCTGCAAGAGCAATTAAAGCAATCACAATCTTTCGCATTTTTCAATTCACTTCAATAGATGAAAGAAAATCTGATTTGATATTCGATTTGACGAAGATTCTAGAAGAATGTCCCAATTTGACATCAAATGTAGGTACTTTTTGCGAACAATTAGGCAGCATATTGCAGAGAATGTTCCGTTTTCCTTTCTATCAACTCTGCAACACTTACAGAGATTTTGTTCCGATAGAAACTGATATTAGGAAACCACAAATCATTTCATAGAGAGTTCCATCGAGTCATTGAATTGGTGCCGAAAACAGAAAATGCAATCAAAACGAGGTAAATCAAAGAAGAGGACCCAAAAAAATGATTCGGAAGCTATTCGAGAGGAGAATGATAAAAGGGCTAGACTCGATACAATGAGTGAAGTAGTCATATGTTAGTGTTTATTTAGTGATAGTTGACAAGACATCAACTCGAAGAGGATGATCGTGAGATTGAGTACTTGGAAAAGAAACTTGGACTTTCTGGAAGTAATAAAAAGGGAATTAAAGACGAAAGGAAGCGTCTAAACAAAGAATTGAAAGATGATGGTTTTGGAGACGATATTATGAGTTTTCTTGATCAAATGGATCATGTTATGGAAGACCCTGATATGGATGTCATTGCGAAGGATTTATCAGCTAAGGAAATTGCTTCTCTACAGCAGCAAGTGAAAAACGGGCCTACGAAGGGAAAACTCAAGTCAACTTCTGACAGAAAATTTGATATGAATCTTCTGGAAAAGGAAGCAAGTAGTATTCCGAAGGATATTGGGGAGGATGATGGCGAAGATGATGACACTAGCGATGGTTTGGTTGATGTAGATTTTTTGAAGTCGTTTGCTAAGAAGAATGGCATGAAAGTTGTCGATGAGAGTGGAAAGGAGGAAAAGGAGTTGGAGAGTGTTAGTGAAGAGGAAGAGATTACAAATGATATGGTAATAGATGATGATGAAGCCTTGTTGAATGATGATGTACCAAGTGATGTGCCGAGTGACATCCCGAGTGACATACCTAGTGATATCCCTAGTGACATACCTAGTGACGTACCTAGCGAAGAAGAAGAAGAAGACAGCAATGAAGAAGAGGATAATGAGAATGAAACCTCACCTGTCACCATAAATGAAAACAAGGACCAGGAAATACGATATGAAGACATTACTGACATTTATGGTCGTGTTAAGGAAGGGAAAGAAGAGGAACTCAGACAATTCACATCCAAATACGTTCCTCCTCATCTAAGGAACAAATCTACAGAAACAGATGACGAACTGGAACAGGCAGCACTGAAACAGATTCGTGAAGTTGTCAACAAAGTCACTGATGAGACATTCATTACCATGTGCCAAGTACAATTTTATCTCTCCTTTCATATAGACGCTGGTTTCGATTTTTGCAAAGTATCCAAAGAACAGTGTTCGTCTCGGACTTTTCAATACGCTATTAGCAGCCATCAAGAATCCATTTAAGGTAATTCAACACTTCATTCGTTTATATGCTGGGCTGATTGCTGCAGCACAACAAAGCAGTGATATGAATGCAGTATCGTTTACTGTGGAAAAGATTGTTGAATGTTATGAGAGTGAATATAAAGCAGCTGTGGAAGAACATGATCATCAAGTATGAAATGTATAGTGATAATAGAATAGTCAAATGAACATGTGGAATATACCAAGAACTCTGTTAATATTATCGTTTTTATTGCCTATCTGTATGTATTCAATCTGACTACGTCTACGCTATTGTTGGATCTTCTGAAGGAATGTGCTGAACACTTCACAGAACTGGACATTGAGAGCATCTTCGTTGTGATGAAGATTGCCGGTTTTAAGCTACGAGGTGATTCTCCCAGTGATCTGAAGGATTTGATCCTTGCAATCAAGCAGAAGGCGGACAGTGATGAGTGGAAGTAGGAATAAAAAGAAGGAGTCAGATAAAGACAAAATTCTCGAGTTCAGATGATGCTTGAAGTTGTCTACAATGTTAAGAATAACCGTGATTCTGCTGAGATGAAGCAGGAAAAGGATAAGACAACAGTACTTCGGAATCTCATTTCCAAGACCTTTGGTGCTAATAACACGCCTCTCAGTATTGGTCTAACAGATATTCGAAATATTCCCACTAATGGTCGCTGGTGGGTTTTGGGAGCACAATACAAGCCAGTGAAACGAGATGTGGCACAGGAGAAGAAGACCTCAATTAGTCGATTAATTGCTGAGGCTGATCCGAAGGTGCTGAAGGCAGCAGAGAAACTTCATATGAATACAAGTGTGCGAAAGTGGGAGTAGAACAAGAATCTCATATCTAGAGCTATCTTCATTGTGATTATTACTGGATCTGACTATATGGAGACATTTGATAAGCTATTGAAACTTAATCTTCCTTCTGTTCAAGAGAGAGAGATTATTCGTATTATTTTGGTATGCGTTGCTAGAGCAAGTTTACATTCATTTGTTGATGTGTAGGAAAAACAGTACAATCCCTATTATTGCTATCTGTTGAATCAGTTATGTAAGAGTAAACCTTCTCATCGTTTCACTCTTCAATTGTCTTATCAAGATATTTTCAAGAGTATTCAGGATTATAGTAAGCAGAAGTTAGCGAATCTGGCTACTCTCTTTTCAAATATCCTTTCACGAATCCATAACTAGATCTTAACAATAGATTTGATTCAGAACTTCGTTTTATCCATGTCGATCTTGAGGATCGTTGATTTTACTCATTTGGACGAGAATATGGAATATTTCTTATCTCAGTTTTTAATTCATTTCCTTTCTGTCTCAGCTGATGACATTTTTACGGCTTGTGTAGCTCGGATTGGTTCAGATGCTGACAAAATGTCTGTCCGTGATGGCCTTATGGTCTTCTTGAAATCATCGATTAAACCTCGTGTGGAAGATAAGCCAGCATTGAAGGATCGGGTGAAGAAAATGTGCAAGTATCTTGATCGTTTAGGAAGCATCGAATTTGATGACTAGTGTTGTTTGTTCAAACAAACAGATCATAATTGATCAGTCATTCAGCTGATTATTCAAGAGGAACTACACACCACTCACGAATTCTGTAGTTGGTGACGAGCTTGTTGGCAAGGTAGGGATCGCGCTTCAGCCATTCATCACAAACGGCAGGAGAATCACCCTTGAAGATAAAGGTAGCACCATCGGGAGGATTAGCATAGGCACCAATCATGAACATGGTTCCCTTAGCATGAAGCTCCTATTTGTTAGTTTGGTTAACAAGGGAATACCTTAGCTAAACCCAGATGACCAGCACGGAAAGGAGTTCTCTTCTCAAGAATTCCCTCGACGTAGTCGTCTAGCCATTAACAACCCCTCCAACTCCTACACATCAGAATGTAGTACTTCTGATTGGCGGCAGCGGCAAATGAGCGAGACATGGCAGGAGCCTTCAAAGCAGCGCGAGCAAGAGCGTTCATGAACAATATTCTGATAACCATTCCCCATTTCTCATCTCCCCTAGAAGAGTCAAAAAACCGTTCTTTCCATTTTCATTCTTTTTGCGGATAACCATCAATTAAGAATGCAGATGGCGATGGGTGACATGCCTATGGTGCCGGCAAGACCTGCGGGCTTCTGGGCCAATTTGAAAGTTACATGTTTCAAGTATGGGAAAGTGAGTGTTTTTGGTTTTGTTTGATTCTTCTAGATGCTGTTCCGCTATGGATATGTACCATTGGTGATTTATCTTGGAATGACAGACAAGTGGAATATTGCATATAGAGAGCTTCTCCCCTTCTGAGAGTATTGTTTCCGTTTATCTTTTACCTTTATCCATTCGTTTGATGACAAACACGCTATTGACTAAAAGACTGTTCTATAACTCACTTTCTTCTTCCTGAATATCTGTGCAACCATTATCAGAAAGACGAATATTCCGTGTTCCATTTCTATTCGCATAGTAGTCAATATCGGTAAGAGATACACAGGAATGTTGAACTGACGGTACGTGCGTTTTATAAACATCGAAAAATGGAATTCCGTCTTGCTGGCATTCGAGTTCACCATTTCTACATTGAACAAGTGCAAACATCTCTACAGCAAGTCATAGAGGCGTTCTTCTTCTACAGTAGCATTGCAGGTAATGTTGAATAAATTCATATACGTGATGCTGTGAACAACAAAGAATAGCTGATCGTAAGAAATCGTATAGGAGCTAAATCCTTGGAGTTAGAGCACAAAAATAACTCTACCATCATCACATAGATTACTGGAGTCATCTATTGTGAGATTGGCACTACAATTAGATCAATGGATGACATCATACTGAGTAACAAACGAACTAGCAATCTTGATACATACTTCATTAGCATAGAAGTTCAGATTAGTAATAAGTTGAGTTGAAGGACCTTCTGAAGGTCCGATGAACTGATACACTTTGTTGACATAACTCTGGCATGGAGATATGTAGGTTCCACATTCTACAGAATAACAAGATATAAAATAATAGAAACGCTTGCTTGAGGAAGAGACAACGACAAAGATAAGGAGAAACAACTCAACGAGAAGCATCTTAGGGGAGGTACACTTCGTATACGCAGAATAGAAGACTTACTTGAGTACAGTTAATTCTATCTATCTTGCGAAATGTATATTACCTTTCGATATTTGAATAGATCTTTAAAGCTGAATATTGAGATTCCGATAACGTATGATCAACTTGTGCAGGCTGCATCAGTAGGTGATATGTATTGCTTGCTTAGTTGTAGAAAGAGTTTGGTTTAGAGATCAACAGAATTCAACTCCTGGTCAATAAGGTCCAAATTACGAGTTCATCAGACATCAACAAGCTTCAGTTGTATGTGTATCCTATCAATGTGTATAGATTGAGTCCTTTGAATATCAAGATTGGAAAGATCTCATTTCTGCAACAATTCTGTTTAAACTATCGATGTAGTGTTCTTCTAACTTTTGTTCTTAACGTTATGCGGACTAGTGGCTTTGAAGTACCTGAGCTGGAATATTGTCTCGAGATTGATGGAAAGCGAGTTGAGATGAAGCAGAGGTTAGAGGATGTTGGCTGTGTAGAGAATTCTGAAGTCCGAGTGGTTACTGTGACTGGAGAGTCACTAGACAAGCATTTCTCTGTGAAGGACAAGGAGGAAGAGGATCTTCCTAAAGATTCTTCATCCAAGACAATGAATGAAAATCCAGTTAAAGCTATAACGAAGCCTGTTGCAGGATCCGAGTCAGTGGAAACTACACCAAATGCAGATCAAAATCCACAGGAACCAGATCCTGTAGAAGCAGCATCGGTTCCAGATGACTCATTGGTAACAGTAACTCGTCGTGCAAATTCCAAATACCCCAAAGAAGATCCGAGGGAGAATTCAGTACCTAGGAAGGTGGAAAACACAACAGAGTTACCTGAGGAATTGAAATTGTTGTTGAAGCAAATGATGTCTGATCTGTCTGAAGACAGTATCGAATACAAACAAATGAATGCAATTAAAGGTATCATTGAAGATTATAGTCATCGTCTGGAAGAAGTATTGAACGAGTATACAGTCATGAAGGATAAGATGGATGAGATTCATTACGAGAATCAGATGTTGAGAGAGATGTATAATATTGCTGTACCTGATGTAAAAACCAGTAGTGAAACAGAACGATCAGAAAAGAATTCATGGCGACGTGTGGCAAATGATCGAGCAACAGGAGAAGACATATTGTTAGATTTACCTGAAGATCCTGAATCATTGAAGAAGCTTGTGAATGAGAAATATGCCACTGCTTTGATGAATGAACGTCGGTATATTAAGGAGAAGAAGCGTTGTCAGAAATATCGATTGATTGCTGAAGCAGCCGGTGTTGATGGTGATTCCGTGAATGATGTATATTTGAGATTGCATGAGGTTATGGAACATCGTGATGAGTTGAAAGAGACTAATCTGAATTTGAAAGAGGAGGAGAGGGCGTTACGGCAAGAAATTGATGCTCGTGATGACGAAATTCAGAGATTGAAGATTACCATACAGTCTCGTGACGAGGAGATTCAACATCTTGTTGAACAGATTCAACTGTTTGATGAGCAGCTGAAAGAGGCGAAGGAAGGAGAGTTACCTAAAGAATCAAAGTCTGAAGAGATGGAAGTGATTCTGGATGATCGTGTAAAGGAGTTGGAGGAACAAGTCACACTTCTTCAGCAGAAGGATGAGGTTCAACCACAAGAAAGTGAAGAAGTACAACAGTGGAGAGAGAAAGGAAAGGAACTGGAAGAAGAGTGTAAGAGGCTTCGTGAAGAAAAGGAACAGTTGGAACGAGCTCTGAACTATGAGGAGGAGGATAAGACTTTGAAGGAAATGAGTGATTTACTCCAAATGCTAATGAAGCATACTGCCTCTCGAAAGGAATGTGTGAAAGCTTTGTATGCGACTCGTAATGATAACACAGAATAATGTGACAGTGTATCTGTTTTTTTGGAGTACAAGTATTCGTGAAATTATGTAACTCCATTATTCTATTTGTCCTTTCAAACGTTCAAAATGGGTTGTAGTTCATCGAAAGTTGCTGAACCTTCTGTTGTTAAGACATCTCTTCCAATACTAGAGGCTATCAGATCATCAATAGTGGATGTATCTGATTTAGTCAAACCCGAAGATGTACAGAATAAGTTGCTTAGATTAATTGATTCTAAGCTTCAGAGTGCCTTTTTGGATAAGGCGATTAGTCAGTGTGTGTCTGTCACCAAAAATGGTATAGTAAGTGAATCTCAGGTTCCTATGGAATTACGAGATCTTCTGGATGACAATTTAAAGCATCTGTGTTATCGAACAGATGCATTAGTTGATTGTTATTTGATGTTAGTCAATGTAACGAAGTCTACGAAGTTTGTTAGTTTCTCTCATGATGATATTGAGTTCCGCTTTATTGCTCATCAATTCACAGAAGAAAAGGATTATGATGCCTTTTTGTATGATATTTCGAGTAAGGTTGTATCTAAGAACAACTATTGCGAGTATTCTGAGAATTTTGAGTTCGAGGGTGCGAGTTATAAAGTGAGTCCTGTAGAGAAGACAATCTTGACAGGATTGTCCCATATCATGGATGTAAATCAGCATGATGGAGAATGGAATTCATTCTATAATCGCATTCAGAATTCCCTCAAGGAACGTGAGGGTATGGTTGTATCTCCTGTTAGTGAGAAGCATGAAGAAGAGGAGAAGCCTATAGAGGAGGAAATGAAACCTGTTAAAGAGGAAATGAAGCCTGAGGAAAAGCCTATTGAGAAGGAAGTGAAGCCTGTTGAAGAAGAGAAGCCCATTGAGGAGGAAGTAAAGTCCGAGGAAATGAAACCAATTGAAGAGGAGAAACCCATTGAGGAGGAAATGCCTATTGAGGAAGAGGTGAAACCTGTTGAGGAGAAGCCTATAGAGGATGAAGTGAAGCCTGTTGAAGAAGAAGAGAAGCCTGAGGAAAAACCTATTGAAGAGGTGAAACCTATTGAAGAGGAAGAGAAGACTGAGGAGAAACCAATTGAAGAAGAGGTGAAACCTGTTGAGGAGAAGCCTATAGAGGAGGAAGTGAAGCCTGTTGAAGAAGTGAAGCCTGTTGATGAAGTGAAGCCTATTGAGGAAGAGAAGGCTGAGGAGAAGCCTATTGAAGAGGTGAAACCTATTGAAGAGGTGAAACCTATTGAAGAGGAAGAGAAGACTGAGGAGAAACCAATTGAGGAAGAGGTGAAACCTGTTGAGGAGAAGCCTATAGAGGAGGAAGTGAAGCCTGTTGAAGAAGTGAAGCCTATTGAGGAAGAGAAGGCTGAGGAGAAGCCTATTGAAGAGGTGAAACCTATTGAAGAGGAAGAGAAGGCTGAGGAGAAACCAATTGAGGAAGAGGTGAAACCTGTTGAGGAGAAGCCTATTGAGGATGAAGTGAAACCTGTTGAAGAAGAGAAACCTGAAGAAAAGTCTATTGAGAAAGAGGTGAAACCTATGGAGAATGAAGTGAAACCTGTTGACGAAGAGAAGCCCGTGGAAGAGGAAGTGAAGCCTATTGAAGAGGAAGTGAAGCCTATTGAAGAGGAAGTGAAGCCTATTGAAGAGGAAGTGAAGCCTGAGGAGAAACCAATTGAAGAGGAGAAGCCTATAGAGGAGGAAGACAAGCCTGTTGAAGATGAAGTGAAACCGGAGGAAAAGCCTATTGAAGAGGAAGAGAAGACTGAGGAGAAACCAATTGAGGAAGAGGTGAAACCTGTTGAGGAGAAGCCTATTGAAGAGGTGAAACCTATTGAAGAGGAAGAGAAGCCTATTGAGGAAGAGAAGGCTGAGGAGAAACCTGTTGAGGAGAAGCCTATTGAGGATGAAGTGAAGCCTGTCGATGAAGTGAAATCTGAGGAGAAGCCTATTGAAGAGGTGAAGCCTGTTGATGAAGAGAAGCCTGTCGATGAAGTGAAACCTGAGGAAAAACCTGTTGAAGAGGTGAAACCTGTTGACGAAGAGAAGCCTGTCGATGAAGTAAAACCTATCGAAGAAGAAAAGCCTACCAATAACGCTCCTTCAACGAACGTCCAAGCTTCTCCTCAAAGTCCTAATCGATCAAATAAGAACAAGAAAAAGAAGGGCAAAGGTAAGAAGCGTCATTTCCCTGTTTATTTGAACAAACATGTATCATAACTTCTTCTTCTTCTGTCCAGATTGCGTATCATCACTCTCTTCATAGTTTGCCAGGCGTGGATTCCCCTTACGTTTCCTATTTGATCGTCGTAACTGAATATCAGTCTTTCGTTCCTCAATAGCATCCTTTCTATCCATCAACCAACTCACATACACGAACCTCTCTATCTCCATATTCTCCGAATCTCTATTTCTTATGTCTCACTTTATCACTCACGAGAAGGATTCTTCACTCACATTTTCTGAATCATCTTCAGCGGCCTCATTATCAATATAATCCTTTATAGTCTGAAGGTTTGTATCAAATTCCTCGATTTGATCTGATGTATATTTTCCAACAGAACGAATCTTTTGACCAAGTGCATCAATAAGTTGATTAAGTGGTTCTGCGAGTTCTTTCCACGAAGTAATTGTCTATTCTCAAGAGAATATCATATCCCTACAGAGTTCTGGATTCGATCTCGAAGTTCTTTTACATCATGTACATCTTCTACTAGTTCCTATACATTAACAACACAAATCAACACTACATAAGGAATAACATGATCATTCAAAATATTGGTTACAAACTCATAACCATCCACAAATCCAATTCCATTTAGTTCATCAGTATCTCTTTTCCTAAGTAATTTCACAGGTTCTATACTATCATTATGAACCAACATCATTACGTTCATTCTCAGACATCTGTCCTTCTCTTGCTACTACGTATCAATTCATTACTATATCCAAACATGACTTTCCATGGGTCTCACTTTCATCTCCCTTTGATTTTGGACTTCGATGACTTCGGAGTGTGTGAGATGGCTCTTGATCCGGTTGAGAAACTCGTTTCGATTGGGAACGTGTAACTGGAGATACTGCCATCTTAACTTCTTGACTCTGCGATGTCTCTGATGTTGGTATCTGGTGATCAGCAGACTGTGAAGATTGAGTAACCTCTGTATCTTCTGTTGGTTGAGACTCCTTCTTTACAGACCCTTCTACTAACTTGCCTTCTGTGTCTTCATTCATGATTTGACTTTCTGCGGGAGCAATGTCGGAAGTCTTCACAGTATCCTCATTATTCTTACACGATTCCATTTCTAGGGATTTTGGAGTGCTGTCAGCTGAATCATTCTTCTGGACGACATGTTTCTTCAACGAAACCAAGGTACTAGACCCATTGAGGATAGATCGATAGTCAAGCATCATTGATTGAGTATCTTCTGATAGGGTTAACCGGGTAGCTGAGATGGTTCCATCCGAAATAGGAGAGAAAGAAAGTCGTTGAGAATGAGATGACTGCTCAGATACAGATAACCTTGGATGAACATCTGAGATTCCAATGATCTTCTTAACTCGAGTAGCAATGTCATGAACACTTCGAGTTGTTAGGTTATCACTGGATGGAGATCCAGAATTTCTCTTCAGTTGTTGTGAAAACTCATTCATAAGATCTATACTTCACTCACCAAATCAGACAATACCGTTGTAGATAGACATATCAGGACACTCTTTTTGTGGAGTTGGATCCATCGGAGACACAGTTGAGACCGTTTTGGATTGACAATCTATATAAAACGTAAATACAACAAGAAACCATTTTCTTGTTCATATTCGTTCATCAATTGAAACAAATATTCAGGGATTCGAGCTTTAAGCGAAGGAAAGAGGAGTTGTGTAGTCTATTGATAATAACTCTCTTTAATATTTGAACAGATGAGGATTTCTTTGCTTCCATTTCGGATTTGATCAGTCTATCAAGATTACTCGTAATATTAGATTTCTTACACAATAACTTCCTTTAACGTCTTACTCACAGTCTCTCGATCATATTTCTCAATTAAAGTGTTGAAGTCATATCCCTCTTTCTGTTTGTCCTGAGATGCATCCTTTTCTGTTTCACTTTCTTTACTGACTATTTCTGTAACCACAGCAGACTGAGTATCAGTCATTGCAATGGATTGTGAAAATGATATTTCATCATTTAATTCTATTGACATTATTAGACAACACGATTTAGCTATTGCTCAGTACAAGCAATCGTTATCGAATGATTATCGCGGAGTTTCTTTATCTATGAACTGTTCAATTACTTCACCACCTATTGGATATTGATAATGAGTTCTGAACTTGAATATACTGAATTTCCGTGGGTTCCATAATCACCAATAGCGATCAGTTAACCATATAGTATGGAAATATGGACCTGAAAACGGTTCTACAGGGATTCCAGATAATCTTTAGCTATTCAACTCTATAAGTGCGTTAACTGAATTATTCAGTTAGATATATTAGTTTATTTACATTTGGTCACTTGTGTATATAGCGGCTGGTATGATACCTACTTCTATCACTCCATCCGTTTCCAACAGGAAAAGAGCGTATGACTCTGATGCGTCCTCTATTGCCTGTGAACCAGATCTTGACAATCAGTACATTATTTATGACATGAACAACCCGTAGAGTTTGCGCAAAGTTTTATAAAGTTCGACTCAGTATAAGTGGTCGTTCTCAGGGGTTAAATCACTTTGTGTCACTACACATTGATAACGGTTGTCTCCTATTTGTTGGATATTCCAACAAGTGCGATTATCCTGTTAATGGCATTCTGATTAGTTCAACTTCTGGAAAATCGTTACTTCCTGAATCTATTCTGAATGACCAGTTTCTTTCCGTGGCTCCTTCTGCTCCTTCGTTGTTACTAGGAGATCAGGTGTTGCGACGAGTTTTGGATGATGATGACTTCAACAAAATCAAGGAATATCAAAACGTTTGCAATCTGGAACAGTTTCCGGCAAGTAGTCTCCGTACATGTGCATTATCTCTTAATCCGGCGGATTGGGAAAACCGTGTGTTGACTTATCTATACGAAGTGGGTGAGTTACTGAGTAGTGTTCCAAAAGTTCCATTTATGTTTTTTGTTGGTGAATGTGGTCCCTACAATAAGCGGCATGGTTTAACGAGTGCAATTACACGGTCATATGAAGGTGAGATGAATTCTCCTACTCAATCCAAGTATCCTGGCAAGATTCAGTTTCCTGAGAAGACATACTATGGTGGCATGATGAAGAGTAGTCCGAATGGTCCTGGACATTCTGATTTCGTGAATGGATTTTCTTTTTATGGAAACTTTTCACATGGGATGATGAGTGATGGTATGTATGGCCGGGAAGGGCAGTATCAAATCATTTCCAAGTGGCGAAATGGTTTTCGTGAAGGTCATTCTATTGAGGAGTATAATGGATCTTTGTTTATCGGAAAACTAAAAGAATATAAGCGTGTTGGTATGGGTGTGAAATTGATGGCGAATGGATCTGTTGCTGTAGGTTATTGGAACGACAATCAGTTGGACAGAGTTATAATGTCTCTTTCTCATGTGGGATCTGTTTATGGAGGAGAAATTCGGAATAATGTTTATAAGGGTTATGGAGAAATGTTCTATAATAACTATACCTTCTATCATGGTATGTGGGATGGAGGACAGTATCATGGAGATGGACGTATTGATATTGAACGACCTGGTTATAAGCGTTCTTTTCGCTGTAACTGGGTTCATGGAGTTCCAACTTATCTTACTCCTTCTATTTCTATTAAGAAATCACCAGATTCCGATGATCAAGATCCCTATTCTGCTCAAACCTCTGATGGTACAAGAGAAGTCTCTCTTCCTATTTGAGGTTCGCATATTAAGTATGCATACTTCGCTTCTTATCACTATTTTGCACTCTTGGAAGCGATCAATGATAATCCTTTCATTTCTTGTACAAAAGGGTTGTATCCAATGAATCTTATTGATATTTTACTAGTTCGGTACTGATTGTCCATGGTACAGGAGATGAATCTTACACCATCTAAGCTTCTGAATGGGATGCTATACCTTTCTTTAGTGATCTGTCGGTGATGTGTGACCTGGAGGGTTTTTTTTCACTTAAACTGTGATTTTGATCTTTAGGACATTCATTGCATCTTTTTTATTTTTTTAGCTTATTTCCATTATGAACATGTTTCGTGATGTAACTTGTTTATTATCATCAATTGTTGAATAGTGTGAGAGTTATTATTAGTCTCATATCACTGAACGTACAGAAACTGGCTTCTGTTCTCCATTTCGACATGGTTTTCACATACTTTAAGTTATGGTATACTGGAATAAATGAATTCTTGGTTCCACAAGTATAAAACAGAATCTAGTCGGTAGAAATCATATGATGATTCAAATACTGATATAATATCGTTGATCTTTCTAAATAATATAACAAACTCTTATTTATGGATCCGACCTACATGTAGCGAAATCGTGGTTTTCATGGAGAATTAGCAGCAACACAAATGATACGGGAATAAACGAATCATGGCAAACAATTAGTACTTATAAATCACTACTCTTTATTTTTCCATCCCATATTTTCCCGGAATCCGGAAGTATTGCAGCCACTGGGCATTTAGCGAAACTATGAACTTATGTATGTCGGAAAGAAGATGCAGCTCATGTAAACAATTGCTTCCGGAAAGATTGTTTGATGACGGGTCTTCTTTTCATGTATATAAGACATGCTTGCATTGTCGACGTAAGAAGAAAGTGAAATACCATAGTAGGACATATATATTTGGTTGAGTGTGTAGAGAGTTTGCGTTCAGTTTGGTCTACTGAGCCCATACCCACAAAAGTGAAAGAAGAAGCACATGTTGCTAAGGTTTCTCCTGAAGTACCTAGCTGTCCAGAACCAAGAACCACTCCTTCAGTGGCATCTTTACAACTTATTATTCGATCTGTTGTACCCTGTGCACAATGGATCCCGGTAACGTTACCAGAATCTAGTTACACATGTAAGGCTTCTGTTGTTCATTCGTCCCCATTGTTTCCTGTTTCTTGTTATGTATGGCCATCTATAATTACTCAGAGTACTGTTCAGAGTAAATGAGTTAACCTGTTATGAGCGTTGTGTTTTTTTGTATTCACTTTGGTTGGTACACATCCTATAGGTTTCTTTTTCGCTTGTTGTATCAGGGTTAATGCTGTCATCTTCATTTTGTTTCATTGCTTTAGGAGTTCTTAGGTGAATAGCGAGAACTGTTACTACGAAATTCCCGCGGAATGAGTGCTTTTCCAGAAGAACAAGTTTCTCTCATTATTGTAACTAGAATGCACATGAATACTGGACTATCAGACACCGCTGAGAGGGAGACGGTGATGAATGCCACTCTTGACAAGTTCGCCGAATTGTTCAAGAATGCTATAGTTATTGATGACGACATTCCTATAGAGAAGTGGATGATGGAATATGTGAAGACGTGCTCGTCTACCGAGAGTTTGTGCTTTTATGATTGTACAAGCATTTTGGATCAATACAAGACATGGTTTCAGATTTTTAAAAATGTTCAGCCTTTTTATGGTAGTAGTGATATAAGTATTTGAGTTTGTAGCCATGAAGTGTAATCCTTCTCCAGGAATGATGGATTTGATGAGTACTTTCCCAGGAATTTGTGTAGATTGTGCCGGGAAGGACGAGATCAATGCCTGCTTGAGCAGGGGAATTAGTCCTAACCACATTATTTATGCGAATCCAGTTAAAGTAAGCTATGGATATCCTATATGAATGTAGTCGGATGATTCCATTGAGTATATGCGTGAGAAGAAGGTATGGTGTAGTACTGTGGACTGCGTCGAAGAGATCGAAAAGATGTATCGCATTCTGGGAGATGACTGTTCAAAATGTCGAACTGTGATTCGTCTCTGGGTAGATGATCATGATTCAATCGTTAGTCTTGGCAGCAAGTTTGGATGTCACTTAGATGAAGTAGAGGGTATTTTGCAGGCAATGAAGAAGTGTAATATGCCGGCTGTAGGTGTTTCATTCCATGTTGGCTCTGGTAACAAGGATGAAATGGCGTATGAGAAAGCTATTTGCAATGCTCGTCGTGTGTTTGAACTTGCAAAGAACTATGGATACCGTATGAATCTTCTTGATTTGGGTGGTGGTTGGTCTGGTACCCTTGGAGGTAAGGAACATGTGAATGAGTCTCTTCAATCGACATATGAAGTGATTTGCCATGCTCTTGCCAAGTATCACTTTGATGAAGTGGAGGATCTGAAAATTATTAGTGAACCTGGTCGTTATTTTAATGAACAGACAATCACTGTTCTGTGTACTATTGAACATGTTTCATCCAAGGGTGATATACGTGTGTATCGTATCAATGAGGGTGTGATGGGAGTCTTTAAGGATAAGATTCTCTGTAGTATGGATTATCCTCCTTCGCCTCTTCTAGAGGATGGTGCCGATAGGAAGATGTATTTGTCCTGTATTATTGGACCTAGCAATCGTGACATTGATGTAATAGCGAAGGATATTATGCTTCCTTCAATGAACGTTGGAGACCGTATTCTTTTCAAGCGTGCTGGAGCATATACTCTTAGTCTCACTACGTTAACATTGCGCCACAACCAGAAATATGTCTATTATATTCGCAAGTCATCTCTCTCTCGTAGTTAAGACTTATGTGAGTGTTTGTTGGCAAACTGAAATGGGTTTGCGTGAAACGGATTTTTATTTTATCGCATTCCATGTTTTCGGGTGGGAAAGAAGTCTATTGATTCAGCACAGAATCAATCCTGCTATTCGAGTTTTTCATGCAGTTGGAATGATTGTGTTTGTTTGTTACAATTAATTGAGTCCAAGAAGGATTGCTGTGACATCGAAAACCCAGTGAGATCATCGCATTCTATTCCTTTTTATAATGGATATTGTCCATAGTGAACTTGATGGAATCCCTTGTGAATACAAGATCCTAGAGAAGTTAGGAGAGGGTGGGTTTAGCAAGGTTTACAAGTGCGAGCGAATAATGAATGGAAATCATGATATCTTTGTATTGACCTGAATTTTGTTATTCTTTTTTAGGCAGTGAAGGTTTTCTCTCGATCTTTCTTGAAGATGCAGAAAACATGGAATCAGACTAATGATTCTGTAGTCGTCTCTACTGCTCTTGAAAAGGTGGAGCGAGAAATTGCTTTGATGAAGCGTTTGCGTCATCCGAACTTGGTCCAATTAATTGATGTTGTGGACGATGAAGAACAGGATCAGTATATCTTTTAAGTCACATTAACCTAAGAATTTACATGGTCATCGAGTATGTAGAGAATGGACAGATCATGTACTATGATCCTTTGACACATACATTTTCGAACCGGATTACTCGTTTTTTTGTTTCACTCTTATCACTTGTAGATGGTGTTCTTACTGAAGCTATGGCAAAGAAGTATCTCTATGATATTGTGTCTGGTCTTCAATACCGTTGTATTGATCAAACTTCTTCATCTCTAGTTCATATTCACAAGGTTGTTCATCGCGACATCAAACCAGAAAACATCCTTATTTCTAAAGATGATCATTGCAAAATATCCAATTTTATACATTTGATAGTCCTTAACTACTACATTGTCGATTTTGGTGTAGCTCATATCTTTGACACATTTAATTCGGAAGAAGGGAGTTCAAACGGGAAAGAGCGTAGTCTAACTTGCTATTATTTACTCTAGCCACCGCTCTTCCTGTATCAAGTCGACCTCTCAATCTTCTCACTCGTACCAATACCGGACTTATGACAAATACTGCAGGAACAACCTATTTTTATCCTCCTGAGTGTTGTAATGATGAACCGTATAATACTTTTGCTGCTGATGTAGAGTCTTGGAGATTATGAGACCTAGATTTGGGCTTTAGGCGTCACTCTCTTTGCAATGGTCGTGGGACGTCTTCCTTTGTTTAATCCAGACTATATTGCCTTTATGGATGATTTAACTGAAAAGGAAATTGTGATACCCACAAATCTCTCTCCTGAATTACAATATCCTTTGGTTTGCTTATATTTGATTCCTTTATTCTATGGATTTGTTACATCGTTTCTTGGAGAAAGATCCCACTAAGCGAATCTCCATCGATGAGATTCTTGTATTTGTGAATGCTTTGTTTCATCCTAGGCTCATCCATGGCTCCAGTCGTATATTCCGGATGCTAATTCGATTACATCACCTAGTATTTCACGAGAAAATATATCTAATCAGGAGATTCGTCATGCGTTGTCTCTTCGAATTAGTGTTTGAAATAGCCGTAGTATTTCATGTAGAATCCTCTTCCTCCTAAGGAGGTTGCGTCAGCTCTGGAAGAAATCTCTGAGGAGAATGAACATAAAACGTTGCATGAAGAACCTGAGAATGTAGAACCCGAAGAGAAGGTTGTTGTAGAAGAAAAGAGAATTATGGAGAATCCGGTATCTCTCTCGAAAGAGGACAATAGGACTGCTGTAGAGGTGAAGACTGTAGAAACGAAACAAGACCTATCTGGTGACTGCTGTTGTGTGTATTAAACTCATGTTTGTTTCAAACAGATTACACCTTTTCAACTCTTTCAATCATCTTCTAAACCTAATCATCCTTAGCTTCCCCTACTTCACTAGTTAACTGTTCAATCTCTTCTGATATCAAATTGTGACTATCAATGATCTGATTCAATTTCTCTCGTAAACCAGAAATATCTCGTTCCGTTTGGAGATCTCTATAAGTCATTCTACAATAGAAGCACTCACTCACTCCCAATTACACTCTTTTCATCAACTCCCTCACGATCAATATATGAAGGAAGAATTGGTATATTTTGCGCACTTTGAAATGACAAAGCAGATGGTGGAGATTGAACTTGACGAGAAACTGCTTCATCTTGACTCTGATTTCCAGATGAATTTAATGAATCAATAGGGTCAGCCCCTTGTTGTACCTGTACCGTATCAAGACTAAACCATGTATCGTTTCTTGTATCAATAATACAACTATAAGACTGTGCAGAGAAGGTCCCTTTTATCAAAAACATTCCATTGCCTGCATGTTCAAGTTCATGCATAAACTTCGGATCTTCAATCATCCCATCCCATGGAACTATACTTTCTCCCATCTTTCCCTTTTCTCGGAATGTGATTATGGATACTACTTTCCTCTTCAAAACAGCATTACACACATCTCTAAACTCTAGATCTTAGTTACTGGATCGATCTTATTGACATCAGCATCACATGACTTTTTCTCTTTTGCAAACAAATCCACATATTATCTATATCCAAAGCATTTAAATAATCATCCTTATTCTTTTATTCATTTTTCATGTCTTCTGTCCCAGAACTATTTAATGCTATTCAAATCGCTATTCTTGGCGCACAAAAGGATCTGGAGAAACTAGATCGTCCTGAAACGACATTGGAACAACTTCGTGAATTTGAAGAACGGTTACGGAGTATTTTAAATCAACTGAAGGATATAACAACTAAAGTAAAAGCGGATCGCTCGGATCAGAAACTTGTGTGGCAAAGGTACATAGATCTTTTCTGTTTGTCATTGGTAGACGAGTTCGATCGATTTCAGATGAATACTATGAGTTAAAGAATCATTTCTCTCGATTGTCCAACAACAAGATCAATATGATGAAACGAACGGAATTATTATTAGGAAAGAATGAAGTATTTCTGTACTGATCATCTGATTCATAGCAAAAGGATTTAGATGTGGAAGCTGCTTTGCTCCAAGAGAATGATTCACTCGCTAGATCTACAACAATGGCTGACTATTATTTGGAAATGGGGAAACTATCGCTTGGAAATCTGTATGATCAAGGAAATGTACTTAAGAGAGCACAGAGACGGATTTTGGATATGGCAAACTCCCTAGGACTAACAGGAAATGTGATCCATAAAGCTATGAACCGAAGTTGGTGGGATCGCTGTCTGGTATTTACAGGTATTATTATCATTTCCTTAGGATTATTCTTTGTGTGGTATATGAAACGAAAGTAGTGAACACTGTTTATTGTACATGTTATCGCATTTGCGAGTAGTAGCTCGTTTGCACTTGATACATTTTCCCTCCCTTCTTTAGAATGTACGCCTGCTGATTTAACGTATCCAAAAAATCCTGAAAGTTGTCAACTGATATTCGATTTTTTGATGCAATCTCCATCATATCCTACGTATCACCACCGATTCATACAACTCACACGAACACTAAACAATGCACTAGATCGTCGTTCTGCCTCTCTTGTCAACGCAGCTATAAATGTCTTTACTTGCTTACTCTTGCTCATTCCACTTGTTCGCTGGAAATCCACATATCCCATTTCATCACTCAATACTTCATACAAACTCTCTTTCATCAAATCAACAATATCTTGAGCATCTGCCACAGTTACCACTTCTCGTCGTTCTAATCGAGCACGTGCCTGGGATAATCTCACTAAACTCTCTAATTGACGCATTGTAATTGGAATAGAATCATCATCACCATAATGATCTCGAAGGGATAAGTAGAATGTCTTCAACACTTTTGCTGCCTCACTTGACAAACGAGGAGTCACTGTTTGACGAACAAAAGCTAGATACTTCCTCAGCAATACCGCGGGAATTGGATCATTTACTTGAGCAGCACCGCATCGCAAACGATATGACAAAGTCGGGTTCTCTGCTTGCATTGATGCTGTTATTTGACTATTCTCACAAATGTACGAAAACCTTACCTTGATGGTTGATACGATGATTCTTCCTTCCCATCAGCTGCATACATCTTCATAATGTGTTCTGATAACATACGATCCTTCTCTTCATCTGGAACATCCAATAATAAAAAGGTCTATATTTCAGAACTTGCAAAAACAGTCTACCAAATCAAATCGAGATAACAATCCAGAAGGCATTTTAATATTCTCAGAAACCGTTTTTCCACGGTTATAATGACCTCCTGAAGGATTGGCAGCAGCAACAATTGAAACACGAGAAGACAAAGTACAGAGAATCCCTGCCTTTGCAATTGACACAGTTTGTTGTTCCATGGCTTCAAGAAGCACTTGTTTCTCACTTCCCATCTTATCAAACTCGTCAATGCAACAGATTCCACCATCACTCAATACAAGAGCACCAGCTTCCAAACACGATTCTCCTGTTGCCTATGATTCATTCTTTCTTAGAGAAATCACTTTATCCTTTGACATTGTTACTGTTAGACCACTCCCCGAAGCTGTATTTCCACACACAAATACACCTCGTGTACTTAGAGCTGAGGCTGCTCGTAACAACTGACTCTTGCCCAGACCTGGATCACCAACCATCAACATATGAATGTTCCCACGTCGATTCTCTGTACCCACACCTCCTACGAGACATAATAAGATCCCTGCTTTCACTAATTCTTGTCCATAGATCATTGGACACACACTATGTACAAGAAGATTGAAAAGATTTGGTTGTGATGCAATCATTTCGAATCCCATCATATCGCGATCACTGAAATGGTCAATTAGGGATGAAACATTTAATCCTTCCTATGTTGATAAATAATGGAAATTGGATACACGTTTAACCGATATACTATTAGCGCAAATATAAAGAAGAAAAAGACTTGATTTGGAAGAACCCCTGAATCGATTAAAATTCTCTACAGTCATGGACTAGACATGATGTTAATGCAATATGCCAACTTTTACAATTCCAGTGATCGTGACTACTTCACCTGGAGTGACATCATCCACCAAGTCCCCAAGAAGATGAATCTCAAGTGTTCGAGGTATTCTCCCAGCATCAACAGCATCTACTTCACCCACTTCCTGCAATTTGATGATTTGCCAATCCTGAGTGACCGAGGTCTGTCGCAGAGGTCGGAATGACCGACTCCGGCAACTATCGTTACCACAGCGATTGGGAAGTTGGTATTTCCCATCCACGAATGTCTACATTACAGAACACTTCCATTTGTACCACTTGCATCACTGTTCCACACAATTCACATTCGAAGTTCATCTTAAGTACTTGAGACTTGATTCCTCCAACTCGAATGATTGTACCTTTCACTGCAACCAGTCTACCAACAAAATTTGATTTAATATCTTTGAACGGAGTCAATGGCTCAAAATCGAGAACCCGAACCCGAAGATGGGGATTCACAACACCGTTAACAGCCGTTACTATCATTACAGCAGCAGTTAAACAACCTATTGTATCTTCTGGATGTTCAAAAAGAGCTGTATGAAGATCATTTAGAGGACACAATCGAACTAGTTCTGTAAACTGAATTTGAACGGATGAATGCTCTTGATAATAAATAGGCTATAAATAGAGAAAAGAATGCAAGAAGTACGGAATTCAACAATGAAGCACCCGCCCCCCGAAAGAATATGCAAAAAGCTTTGATAATAGTTACTCGAGGATCTGATTCATCGAAGTCATCCACAGGGAAACACAAGAACCACACATCAACGATAGGGACATCCTATTCTCGCAATTCATTGCTACAATACTACATTTTCTTGTTCCATAGAATATTCGTACCGAGAAAAAGAATAGTGCGAAACAAACACTCAAACATTAAACAACGCCCAATTCAAAGATTTCATGAACGAACTCATCCATTAACTTTGTCATTCTCTCCCTAGTCATACATAAAGAAGAAGTTGCTCCACACAAATGGAAACGACCATCCACATCCATCCAAACTACCACAGAAATGGTATCCACGTCTCCACAATACATTGTCTGGGTAATTAATCGACGTGTAAAGCAGTCCTTAGGATGTACTCCTAAATTCGACAATTCCATAAAGAGTTGATCTTTTGAGTTCCTGTTCTGAATACAAGAAGGGTCACCCAGCATCATGGCTAATGGCAGGCCTTCAGCCAGATTCTTTGTAACTAGATGTTGAATCGTTGCTGGATTCTCCTCATGGGAAAGAAGACCACTTGAAGATACAGAAATTGGAAATGAACCAAAAAAGGCATCTGGAAGAACATTCTCTACATATCATCCAATCAACATGAAATAACCTTGCATCTTGTAGTAACGTCTCATATTTACAACTGTATTGATACTCATCGATCCAGGAGGGGTCAATGCATCCACTTTCATTACAGCTCGCAAATAGGCATACAACAGCATTCCATGAATACAACCATTCTCTTTTGCTATTTCGCCACAATTCTTTGCAAATATTACAGCTCTCTTGGAAACATCCTTTGACACGATTCGTTCTATATTAATCATATATACAGCAGAATCAGGAATTCGAAGTGGATATACCTCTGCGGGAGAAATCCGTTTCATAATATCTTCAGCTTGATGACGAACAGATTCGCTACTATTCGAATTCCATTGAGCAGGAAAATTAAGTTGTTCCAGGGGGTTGATATGTGAGAAGATAAAAGTGTCAGAACTGGGAACAGCATTGATAAGTGAATACAAACCACGAACAAAAGACGTTATCATAAAGCCATCAGCAACACCATGATGAGCATGAATTACTAAGAAGTGAGTCTGTTTTTCATCCTCAGCAAAGAAGAAACGAAACGCATTTGTTGTATCTGCCTTACATTCCTTCAGAATAGCTTCATGAATAGTTTGAATTGTTGCTCCGGTTATTGACTCCAATTCAACTTCTGTTCTTCGTTTCTCTTTATCGATTGACAGAGTATGCTCATCAATAACATATAAGAAGATTTCAAAACGTTCCTTCACTAATTGGTTAATCGCAGTCTGAAGAGACTCTTTTGAAATAGTTTCTGGAATTATGAAACTAGTCTCGAAATAAACCCTTTTAGCAAATAGAATATCAGTAGACAATGACATTAAATGACAAATCATTTCTTCCAACAAACATTTCTACATTAGCTATCCTACAGACTCTTATCCTTTTCTTCTAATCGTTTCTGGAATACAGTGATAATCTCGTTCAGCATATCTGGATTCATTTCCTCGTCTTTACTGCTAACTTCTTCTTGACTCATCTCAAGATTTGCTTCGTCTCCTTCGTTCTGTAGTATGTGTTGGACATCACCATTCAACAGTATCTCGGCATATGACAATCGGAACAAATCTCTCACATTATGATCAAGAGATACAGTATTCTCCTGTGCTTGTATTGCAGATACTGGAAGGTTGTGAGTTATGCATGAGTGAAGACGGTTGAGATAATCATCTTTGAGTACTCTCTCTTCTGAATTGAGTAGTACTGCATTCACAACTACAGTTTCATCTACTAGAACCGATTTTTCAGCTTGAATGATGTCGAAGAAGGCAATAGGGGACTTTCGGATCTTAGAAAGAATCTCACCACACCCAGAGGCAATATCACATAGCATAAAAACACATAACAGAACTACAATCACTATATCACATACCACTCTCCATGAAGATGATGATACGGGAGTGAAGGAACTATAAACAGAAGGAGAGAGGGAGATATCGGCAAAGAGTATAGCAAATAGGAGAAGACCCATCACAAGCAGATTGTTTACATCGAAAGGGAACCGTTTCCTTGACATCAATGACTTGACAAAACACGAATCCTTTTCCTTGGATACTGATAGTGGATTAAGAGTGGTTCGAGTGAATACAGAAGTGATATACTGATGATGAATCTTGAATGGAGGTCTGAGAAGGAGATAAAGGACCAGAACTACAATCATTGAGAGAATCAAGACTGATTGCATGTGAGGTTCCTCACGGAAGAGTACAAGCATAACTACAAGCACAATCTTGATGATAAATACAATGAAGATGGACCATAGAGACTCATTCTTGAATAAATGACCTAAGAACCTCATGGAAGGTCGGAATGAATCATCAAGTGAATCGATCAGAGTCTGTGTTAATACTCCATGGAAGGATGCAAAGAAGGAAATCTCTTGTTGAGCAAAATGAGCCGAAAGAGTAAGGAAACCAAAAACAAGAAGGAGAATGATTGATGAAGTAATAAGGATCCACCAGTAATCAGAATAAGAATAGCAAACCTTCAAACCAGAGAATTGAATTGACTTATGGGCCATGTAGTACTTGTTATTACAAGAGAGAGATTGTAGAGAATGAAATAGAATGGGGAGAATCAACACATAAAGAAGTTGGGTGAGTTGGGTAATAGAGTTACCAAAGTCTGTTGAAGTCAGATGCTTCTTTCTTCGATACTGAGTGATCCATTGAACAACCACAGTAATCACACAACAGAGGAAAAGAGTTGTAAGAGAGATGATCCACACCACTGACTCATTCATAGACACAAAGACACAGTCCAGTTTGAACATATCCATATCAAGAATAAACATACTGAAGAAATCAAGAAGAGGAGATAGAAGAGAAGAGAATTGATCTCGGAATATAGACAACAATCCCAACAGTTGGAAAACATCAATGAGAACAGCATACCAGATGAAATGAGTGGAATAACGACTAATACTAGCCAAGAAGAGCATGAAACATACTATCACCCACAGAATGAGAGGGAAGACTCTAGAGATACCGATTGGACACTTCTTACATGTCCAAGTACCATAACGAGTGTAATGAGTCTTACATTGAGAACACTTGTTGGAAGTGTAACCTTCCTGACATTGATTGCCTCCTAGACAGGCTTTAGGATTGAAACATATATCAACAGATGGTTTCTTCGATCCATCGGTACTAATGGTTACCCATGAACCAGGAGGAGCAATAGGTGTTGTGGAATTTGCTGGACAGAGAGAATCTGATGGACACAAACTACAGTAGTCACCAGTAGAAGCATAATAATTGGATGGACAAACAACTGTGAGCATTGAATAGAGTAGAGGGATAGGCACATTCATTGAGCCAACAGTTAGAGTTAGTGGCCACTGACCACGGGGCAGAATAGGAAGATGACACTCAATGAAATGATCTGCTGAAAAGGAGGATAAGGAGATGTGGCAATCTGTCACATTTACAGATCCGACTAAGAGGGACATGGAAATTCTTGTTGCTGGAGGAATATGAAGACCATAGAAATGGATGGATGCACCCACTGATTCGACTGTGAGAGGATTAGCTGAAGTGATTTGGATGAGAGGGAATTCAACAGACACCACATTACTCTTTTGGGTTGAAACCAGTATCTGTACATCATGAGATCCTCCAAAGAAGAGTGGTGATATACATCGAATCATCGTATGATTCTGCTGAATGAGAGCACATTCTTCTCCTGAGACTAACACATCTGTATCTTTTATACCAAAGTTGTCTCCATGAAGTGTAAGCACATATTGCTCAATCTGTAATTCGGAACCAAAGGATGCAGAAGGATTCGATGGCCATGTTGATGCTGAAGTAATGAAGGAGATCTGAGGAGCCAAGTAGTCAAAGAATGGAGTTGAAGAGAAAGCAGATGTTTGGTTGAAGCGTTCAATAGTCACTGGGATGGCTAATCCTTGACCTGGAGGATGAATGAACTGAATATGAGTATGATTGCAGAACAGAATCGATGAATGAGGAATCATTTCTGTTCCAAAGAGAATACGCATATAACTGACATGTTTGTTCATAGAACAACCAAAGTTCTCTCCTATCAGAAGAATCCTTTCTCCTCCATTTGTTCTTCCAATTGAAGGAGTCATAGTCAAGATTACAGGTGATAGATAAGGATACACGACTGTATTTGTAGTGTAGAATCCTGTATTGATCATGAAGGAAGCTTCATCATTGAATGACTCTTCAGTTACGCAGATTACATCTGTACTGTTGTGAAAAAGAATGACCAATTGAATACCATTCATCAGACACTGAGTGGACTCTGAATCAAGATTCTCTCCATGAAGATGAACTCGAGCTTCACCTCCTGTAGGTATTCCATCAAGAATGGAACCATTGATATCTGAGACTGAAATAGTGTCAATACGAGGAGATGCTATTGGAATAGAAACTGAATTACTCATCTGTCCATTCACAGACACTGCAATAATTAAACCAATGCGGTCACTCTTCCTCAGTTCACATTGAATCCATGAATGAGAATGAGACATTGAAGTACAGTTGATTGCACCAGAAGCAATTCC
The DNA here is from genome assembly GCF_000743755.1 of Blastocystis sp. subtype 4. Lineage (NCBI taxonomy): Eukaryota > Bigyra > Opalinata > Blastocystidae > Blastocystis > Blastocystis sp. subtype 4. The sequence continues at coordinate 14,735 of NW_014569479.1, read as the reverse complement.
ACGAATATCAACCACTGGATTCAAACCAAAATCACTTCCTTCAAGTGTTATCACTTCGGTATCATATTGAAGAGTGGAAGGATTCACAATGGAAATTACAGGAGCATAGTAACTGGCAAAGACTTGAAGAAGGATTTGCTGTTGATAATGAATACGAACAGGAATGTGAATTCCCTCTCCAGGAGGAACAAGACAACTGATATGTGTGGAATTGATATGATTTAGCAGACAACGTTCAGATCCAAATGATACTGTACATGAAGAAGGGATGTTGTGACCAAAAACCTCAAACACATCGCCTCCAACAGTGTGGAAGAGAGAAGGATACTGAAGATAGTCATCGATTTCTGTAACATAGTCATCCACTGAAAAGATCATCTCTTGTATGGTGTATTTCAATTGATTGCTTTGTTTGGATGATCGAGTGACATAGACTGTTCCAGAGCCGATTGTTGTAAGACAACTCACAAAGTCATCGTTGACAGTTTGAATCGAGCAAGAGTTGATTTCTGTCGAATTCTGAGATACAATACTCACAGTCAGATAAGCTTTCTCAAAGCCAAAGTTCTCTCCAAATAAGGAGAGAAGATAGGCAACTCCACTCTTAGCAATCATATAAGAGTTGATTGAAGGGGCCATCAATGGAATAGAGATGGAATTGGTTGTTTCTACATTGAATTGTTTGTAATGAATCATAAGCACAGCAACCACAAAAGGACTAGATACAACTGGAGCATATGCTGAAACAAGAGAAGAGTTAAATACTCCAGCTTCTGTTGATACACCATTGAAAGAAATCTCAAAGGAACAGAGATAACATGAAGTGAAGTCATTCGACACATCAACAAACACTTCCTCTCTCTTCTTGATAGTAATAGGAGTATTCAATGAGTATGAAATGGTTGTTGTGAAATAAGAGAATTCAACAGAAGCTCCACATTCTGCTTGCTGTTCTCCAATCCATACAACCCACTTTAGATTCTGACCAACACCAGCAGCAGTTGTACATTCAATCGCTGAATTGGATATGATGTGACAATTCCGAGCCGTGAATTCAAGTCCAGAGAAACCGTAAGTGGCTTGAACTGGACTTGATGAAGGGCCCAAGTTGCTTCCTGTCAGAATTACCACTTCTCCTCCCGTTAATCTTCCACAATTCATATTCTTGCATGTCAATGAGTCGATTGATGGTTTGGCATAGGACATGACAAAAAGATCAACAGAGAGAAGTCCATTCACTTCAATACTCCACGACAATCTGTTTCCATATCCAGGAACTGTTGTACAAGTCAGTTGAGTATGATTAATCGTTAGTTGGCATGATGGAGAGTAAGTGATTCCTTTCTCATTCACATATTCTACAACTACTTGTGAATTGTTGGTTCCATAATTCAGTCCATCAATCATTAGAACTAATCCTCCAGTGGTAGGAAGAGGAGTATTCAGCTTGTCAACTGAAATCACAATTGGATAACCATAAATGCTTTTGGACTGATAATACTCATTGGAGAACTGACCACCAACTCTCAATAACCAACGATTCTGATATCCTGATCCAGGAACAGAGACACATCGTAGAAGTGTGTGAGGTAATAACACATGACAAGGAGATGTGATGAAGGTTTTCTCATTAGAATCACCATAATGAAGAATCGATGAATTCTCTTCAATTCCCAGATTCTGTCCAGCAACAAAGATAACTTGACCTCCTGAAGTGAGAGCATTCTGAGTACCTGGTCCATACATACTAGTAATGATTGGAATACTATACGATAGAGAGGAAACAAACGGACTGGATTGTTGATCTGCCACTTTCACAACAAACGTCAACTGGTCACCAGATCCTTCAATACTTCGACACTCCAATTTCTGATGAGTCTGGATGAAATGACAATCTCTCAGCTCCTTCATTTCTCCTCCTTTCATCATATAGACATGTGTTACATTCATGTTTGATCCAAAGTTCATTCCAGTAAATACAATTGAATCGCCTCCCAGAGAGTTCAGTTCTTTTGATGTAGTGATAGATGTGATTGAAGGAATTTGGAATTCTCCATTCTGGATACTCGAGCAATGACCATACAAACAGAGTTCCCAAATGATAGTCGATCCATATCCATTGTTGATGTTACAACAAATGTCATTTGATGTACTGTAGGAACAAGAAGACAGAAGTGTATTAGAAGCATCTACAAGAGTAGCTGAAGCAGTAATAGCATTTCGCTGAGGAATTGCATTGTACAGAGATGCTGTTCCCATGTGTTCTCCAGAGAAACACACTCTCGCTCCTGTTGTTGACATTTGAGTCACTCCACTGATCTCAGTCACATTCACACCTTTGAAATGACTTGTAGACCTCGATAAGAAGGAACAATGATGAAGAATTGAATTGTCAATTGTTGATTTCCATTCAATTACCCATTGAATAGAATAACCCAAAGAAGCAGGAAGGATACAAGAAATGGAATG
>NW_014569479.1:6303-12221 GCF_000743755.1 Blastocystis sp. subtype 4 | reverse complement strand
CATAACTGACATTGAATTGTGTCCCTGTTACTAAGGATCCAGATAGTTCCGAACTAATCCTATCGATTCCAATTGGACTCAGATTCAATCCTTCTACTGAAACTGTTGTATCAGTGATATTCAGCATTTGAGGAAGAATGGAACTGATTTGACAATCCTCTTCATCTAATACAATCAACTGGATTTGGATCCAATCCATTGCTACACCATTTGTGACAGTTACATTCACCATGAAGATTGGAACTTGCTCAAAGTCCAATCCAGCAGAAAGACTGAGCTGACCAAGTGTTGAATGAATCACTACTGGACAGAAGGGAGAACAGGATTCGATAGAAAAGAACAGGATTGGATTTACAGCATTTCCAGTAGTGACATTCAAGGGTGAACCTAAAAGAGATCCTACAGATTGACTCTCAGGAATGTGAAGTGAAAGAGATTTGCCATCAACAAATATGGGAGTGAAGGATGGCCAAGGAGATTGAGATTGATCATACTCAATTGTCACAGTGAAGATCGATGAGAGAGGTGGAACTCCATTATCAGTGGCACTCAAGGAGAAGATGAATCGATGAGTAGTTGATGAAGAATGGATCAAGTGCCCTTGGAGAGTGATTACACCATTATTGTCAATTGATAGAAGTGGATGAAGTGTTAATACTGAAAACACTACAGGAGATCCTTCAGGATCGATAGCAGTCACAGGAGGAGAAAGTTGAAGAGGATAGGTCATTCCCTCATTCACATGATAAGTGATATTATGAACAATTGGAGGTTCATTGACATCCGTAATGAGAATTGTAATTGGAATAGATGTTGAAATATTGAAGCAACCATGATCCACAGCAGTAATAAGGAGTTTAATGGATTCACGTGTCTCAAAATCAAAGATGGATGGATCCAACACTCGAAGCGAGTGATCATTATGAATACTCACATACGATGAGAAGGGAGAATCCATCATGAAGAATTCAATATTCAATTCATCCACAGAACCACAGTTTGATTGAGCAGTGAGAGAACCAATTACCTGATTCACAACAGGATTCTCATTCACTGAGAAGATTGTAGAAGGGATGGTCGGAAGAACAACATTACTCACTATTGTCACATAGACAATCGTTGAATCTGTCAATCCACCCTTATCAATCACTTGGAGATGTACAATGCATGTATGATTAGCAGAACTCATGAGAGTGAATTCTGGAACTGATTCATTTCCTGTTGATAGAAGAGGAGCTGTAGGATTCACTACAAATGCATTCTCACAAGATTGGTGTTGAATATGGTAAGTGAGACCTGGATTCTCATCAGGATCAAAAACAGTCAATGAAGGACCAATAATTGAATGAAGAGAGACAGGTGAGTTGATGGAGAAGAAGAAAGCATCAGAAAGGAAGGATGGTGGTTCATTCACATCTCGAACCATTATTGTAACCAATGTTTCAGAAGAAGCTCCATGACGATCAGAACACATAATTCGAAGCAGAAGAGATTTGGGATGAGTTGAATTCTCATAGTCCAGACCATCTTGTTTCAAATACAGACATCCTGTAGAGACTTGAATTCCAAACCAATCATTGACAGTGACAAGAGCAAATACAGGAGAATAGTTTTTGTCATTCTCATCTGGATCCACAGCTTGGAAACAAGGTGAAAGTACTGAATTCACAGGTAATCCTTCATCAACTTCAATTACATGAGGATTTGACACAAAGAATGGAGCTTCATTGATATCCAACAGATTAATAACAACAAATCCATTACCCGTTACTTCCTTTTGATCGACTATACTCATTGCAGTGAAAACAACAGGAATCACAAAGTGATTCATCGTTTCATAATCTGTATCTTCAAATACCTTAATCAAGGCAGTTTTGTTGTCACTCATTACAATACCAAACTCTGATGATGCAACCGAGAAAACCTTTGAGAAGAAAACTGATGAAAAGGATTCCTGATTAACAAGAGATAAAGAGCAATTCTCTATCACAGAATGAATTGGAGTATGTTCAGGTATTGAACAGACTAATGGAGTTAGAATTGGTTCTTCTTGAGGAGCAGCCACAAACACATTGGTTGTTCCTGAAGTACTAAGACCATGACTATCTGTTGCTGTGATTGTAAATTGCGTAGTTCCTTGAGGTGGTGTTGTGGAGTTGAGAAGAAGCATATATTGATTCAATTCTGTGGAAGTGACTATGAGAGACATATTCATGGATGATGAGACAACTGTTACTACAATAGGATCATTCTCTGGATCAATCACTGTGAATGGAGATCCAATAATACTTCCTATCTCTGTCTCACTTGTAATGGAAACAGTGGGAGTTAGACATAGGATAACAGGTGGTTCATTCACATCCAAGACTGTGATTGAAATGATACCATTTGTCATTAGACCTCCTCCATCAACAAGGACAATAGAAAGAAGATATCCAGATTGCTGTTCATAATCTAGTTGCTGCTTTAACTTAACACTGCAAGTATTTTCGTTTAGAATGAATACATCCTGATTGTTCCTCTGAATACAACGTACCACTCCATTTACTCCTTGATCAGGATCGGAGTATCGAATCACACCAATAAGACTATGGATGGCAGCAGCTTCTGATACTACAAATGAATTGGATAAGAGAATAGGAGGTTCATTAACATCATCCACAATGATTGTTACTTGGATGGAAGTACTCTGAGGAGATTCACTGATATCTCTGGCTCCAATTGTAATCGAATAGAGATTCTGAGTTTCATAATCCAAAGGATCACGATGATACAACTCTCCAGATATGGGATCCACTCCAAATACACTGCTATTCAAAACGAAGAAATAATTGGTTTGACCATAATCTTCATCTTCTATTCTCAGACCAGTAGGAATCAACTCAAAAACTGTATGATTCTCTGCAATATGGATAACAGATGATGGAATATGAAGGATTGGAGCTGTATTGATATCCATGACATGAATACTAACAGAACAAAGAGTAGACATGGAAGGAATACCATTATCTTCAACTCTGATTTGAAGAGTATAGTCTGACTGATTCCAATAGTTGAGAGGAGAAAGAAGATAGATTGAACCATCGTTCTGAACTTGGAAGGTTGACATTTCTGACAGAAGCATCAAAGAGAGTGTTTGTTTTCCAGCCAATACTTCTCGATCGGTCACATTCACAACTGTTACCAGAGATCCAACAGTCAGATTCTCATATACCATGAAAGGAGCATTCCAGAAACAACCACATACAGGTGCTTGATTCACCTCATTCACGATGATTGTGATAGGTTGAGAAGATGAATGACCTGTATTATCTGTTACCGTCACGGTTACATTCAGAAGAGGAGTTGTTTCAGAGTTGAGATTTCCTGTTATCATCAGTTCACCAGATTCAGAATCAATTGTGACTCTGTTATCTCCACTGATGGAATAATGAACATCACCTCCTTCAGGATCTGTAGCAACGATAGTAGTAATAATAGTACCAATAGGATCATCTTCATTAATAACAACTGTAGTGTTTGCAATAAAGAGAACTGGAGGTTCATCAACATCCACCACATGAACTGTAACATTCTCACATTCCATAAGGAATTCCACATCCGATACACAGATCTCGACTACATATGTGGTTGTATTCTCATAATCCAGTTGATCAATAACTATCAAATCCATTGAAGAACCTGTAGAATTGAAAGGACAATGAAGTGGAGAACCAATACAAGAGCTCGAGAAGGTGAGTTGATCCTGATTCTCATCTCGAATCAGAGAAGGAATAGAAAGCATGGAATTCAACAAAACATCTTCAGAGACATAGATATCCTTCTGAATAAACTCTATGGAAGGTTTGCGATTCTCTCTTCTTACATCGAGATGAATCAAACATGAATCATTAAGTCCCTTAGAATCTGTTACAACTGCCATCATTTCATAATGATCATGATCATCATGATCCAATAATGAGCTGTTTGAAACGAAAAGAGTACCAAGAATGGGATCAACAGTTATTGGAAGTGTTGGATCCTCTTCATGAAGTTTTACAAGGGAGTATGTGATTGAATCATTGAGATCTGGATCTACTGCAATCAATGGAGGAGAAATGAAAGTATTCACTGGACTCTTCTCAGAGATACTTCGTAAAGCAGAACATGATGATTGTTGAATCACAGGTTGTTCGTTTACATCGTCAACCATGATCGTGATGATTCCTGATGCTTGTCTGTCAAACTGATCAGTCACAAGGACTGATAGAGAGAATGAAGATCGAGTTTCATAGTCAAGAGGATGAAGTTGTGAAATGATTCCAGAAGTACTATTGACTGTGAAAACACCTTCAGATCCAGAAACAAGTTCAAAATGAAGGGGAGATGAATAGATTCCAGTGACTGTAACAGGAGGAAGGAGAACAGATCCAACTGGATTGGATTCCAGAAGAGAAATCATAGTGTGTTTGACTGAAAAGCTCACTTCCTCTCCATAGAAAGATATGATAACAAAAGCGGTATCTGTGAGACCATAAGGATCTGTTACAGTGACTGTTGTATTATAGATGATCCATGGATTGATTGTGATATCTACTAACCGGATCTGGCCCAAACTGTCAATAGAGAACAATGAACTATTGATAGAGAATATCAAGATATCATTCTCTGGATCCTGAGCAGTGATAGGCAGACCAATGACTTCATTAGATACAAGAGGCAGAGTTCCAACACGATAGAGTGTATTCTGAGAGAAGAATGGTGCTTCATTGACATCCAGTAGATTCACAATAAGAGTCATCTCACTGAACAAACCATAACTATCAGTAATAACGATTCGAAGAATCCATTTCGGTTGAATCTCATAATCAAAGTAATCCGAATGAGCTAATCGCACAAATCCATCCTGAGAAATGTTAAATGGACAAGGAAGAGGAGAGTTGATACATGAAAGGGAATACACAATCATATCATTGACATCAGGATCAATGTATCGAAGTTTGGAACCAAGGATTGTTCCTTCTGTTGTTTGTTCACTAACCGAAATCACATTCTTCTTTTCTGATTGACTCCAGTTATTGGATGGATCAAAGATGGGTTTCTCTGGAATATCCAGGATCTGAAGATGGATGAAAGAATCACAACAATAGGTATTATTGATGAGTTTCTCGACATGGACAGGGAGAATGATTCTAGACATGATATGGTAACAGAAAGAATACGTTGCATTCACTGTAGTCTCATAATCCACATCTTCCTTTAAGAATAGAGAACCAGAAAGTGGATTGATTGCAACAAAGTCATTGGATTCGATAGAATAGTGCAAAATACTACCATCAAGATCCTCAGCTGAATAGACACCAATGAAAGTATTAACAGGTGAATGCTCAGATACACTGATGTATTCAGGATAACAGAGTGGATTACTAAAGACAGAAAGAACTGTGATGGGAATAATACGAGATGAACATAGAATAGGAATTCCTGAGTGAAGAGTTAAGGGAATACTTGGATAGAAATGAAAGGATATGTCACAGACAGTCACATTCATTCGATATACTGAAGCAGATATCAATGAAGAGACAAGCGTGATGATACCAGAATGATTGATATGGAAAGGATTGTATCCAATCGAATCAATCATACTCATTGAGAATGTATGGTTCTGTCCCCTATCCTATGTATGAAAAGACTCAAAAACCATGACAAGATCCTCAATAATAACAGAGAATGACCACGAAGAAGGATTTGTGTCCATAGTAAGAGAGATAGCTTCTGTGAGAATCAAAGGCGGTTCATTCATCTGAAGTGAAGGAATACAATCTATCTTATGTAAAGGATATGTCTCGGACTGAAACATGAAGAGGTAGAAGAGTTGAAACTGTTGAATTGAGTAATCGAGCAATGATTTGGATCTCATAAGAATTCTGAGACTCATA
>NW_014569479.1:0-6285 GCF_000743755.1 Blastocystis sp. subtype 4 | reverse complement strand
TATTGTCTATGCATTATGTAATGGGAGAAGAGTCACCAGAGAAGAATTGAATAGGACCAAGTCGTGGATCCAATACTTCAATAACAGAATCAACACAAGAATGAGGTGGAAGATGTTCATCAAATGAGCAATTCTTCACAGAAAGAGTCCATAATGGAATACGCTGAGGTTGAGACAGAAGAATAGTGGCAATAGCTCTAGAATGAAATGAATGATCAATGATTACGTGTCATTCAATGAAGGAGAACCATTATCAATTACCATAATATGAAGGAGAATCCTATCAACAAACTGATTGAATAGATCAGGATTGATGAAACTGAGAGTACCAAATAGAGGATCAATAACGAAGTGAGGATTGGTAGCTAGACTACTTAGAGTGGAGGATTCTTCTACTAGTGATTCTCCAATAGAAATCAAACGAAGAATAGAGAATGATAATACTTGATTCTCATCAGGATCAAGAGCAAATACTGTTCCTATGACAGTATTGTTCTCAGCATAAAGAGGAAGTTGAAAAGTGGCATCAGCGATAACAGGAGGATGATTCAATTCTAAATAATAGACTCTAACCTCACAGACAAGAGAAGATACTTCATTCTGAGCAGTGATATTGAATAGGAAAGGAGAATGCGATTGAAGAAGCTGTAAGTCAAATACAAACTGAAACTCTACTTCCATTGTGGCACTAGCAGTCAAATCGAATAGAATGGATTTAGAGGCATAGATGTATCTAATAATTGGAGTTGATATAGTCAAATCTGATGACTCAGGAATAGAGGAGATGAATGGAATAAGAGTTACATAATCAGTAAGGTGATTGTTGAGATGAACATTGATGTATCCATCAGAACAAAGCGATTGATTCTTGTCATCGATAAAAGATACTCGTTCATATAACCTAGAATTGATGATATAGAGAAAGGATACGTTCCATTCATACAGAGATGATGAGAATCGGGGAAGAAGATTTCACTTCGAGTTGAAGGATCAGAGTCAGTAGGACCAGAACACCAACCAAAAGGAACAGGAAGAGGACGATCAGAACCAGAAGGACAATACACATGAGCACCACCACAACGAATCGAAGTTGAATTCGTACTTGATGGAGGACAGAAGTAACCAGGCGAACAAACACCACTACATGTGTTATTCCAGAGACCAAACTCAGATCCATAATAACCATTGGAGCAGGGATAATCCTCGAAAGAGACAGTACCAGTTGGACAGTAATAACCAAGAGGGCATAATCCAGAACATGTTGATGAAGATAAGCCAGTAATGTTTCCATAGGTTCCAGGAGGACATTCTTCCATGTTACCAGAAACACAATAATGGCCAGGAGGACAAGCAACAATCTCATAACGATTTGTTACATTAACTGATAATGGCCCAGAAATGAAGCCATCAGGAACCGGAATTGGAGAGTCACTTCCTTCAGGACAATATACATCAACACTACCACAAGGATGATTTGAATAATCTGTAGATCCTTCAGGACAATAGAAACCAGGAGGACAAACACCAGAACAAGAGGAAGAGGAGAGGCCTTCAACAAGACCATAAACACCAGGAGGACAAGAATACAACGATCCATTAACACAATACGAACCAATAGGACAAATCCATTGTTGGAAGCGATTCTTCTCATCAACATAAAGAGGACCCGAATAGTAACCATCATCAACAAAAAGTGGATACGATGATCCAGTAGGACAATAAACAGTAGCATTACCACAATCAATAGTAAATGAAGAGGAAGAACCAGAAGGACAAATAAAACCATGATGACAAGCACCTGAACAAGAAATAGAAGATAAACCATATGAATCACCAAAGAAACCAGCAGGACAAGAATAAAGAGAACCATTCATGCAATAATGACCAGGAAGGCATAAAGAAATAACAAAATGATTAGAAATAGGAGATGAATCAGGTCCAGAATAATAACCATTAGGAACAGGAATAGGAATAGGTGATCCAGCAGGACAATAGAATCCAATTCCACAATCAATCATTGATCCTCCACTACAATAATATCCAGCAGTACAATTCATCAATTCTGATTTCTGAGTGATATATCCTTCAGGTACTTCTTTAGGAGATGATGATCCAATTGGACAATACTTATTCAATCCACATTCATTCTTCATTCCATTATCACAATAGAATCCTGAAGGACAAATCATTTGAGATGTTCCATGAATTTGATCTTCTTCTTCTGGAATTACATAGTATCCAGATGAAATGGGAGTAGGATCAGATGATCCAGCAGGACAATAGAATCCAATTCCACAATCAATCATTGATCCTCCACTACAATAATATCCAGCAGTACAATTCATCAATTCTGATTTCTGAGGAGATGAATCAGGTCCAGCGATATATCCTTCAGGTACTTCTTTAGGAGATGATGATCCAATTGGACAATACTTATTCAATCCACATTCATTCTTTATTCCATTATCACAATAGAATCCTGGTGGACACTGTAATTGTTGATATCTTTTGTTTTCACTTTCTGTTTCTGGTGCACTGTAGTAATGTGGTAATACTTGTATGGGTTGTTTGCTTCCTTCAGGGCAGTAGAATCTAATGCTTCCACACTCATATCTTGTTCCATTGGTACAATAGTATCCTTGTTCACATATTGTTTCTCCACTTCTGATGTTTTCGGCTACTGTTGTAGGTGTTGTGTAATATCCATCTCTCACTGTTTTGGGGGTTGATGATCCCTCAGGACAGTATACATTCACTGCACCACAAGGATTTTGTGTTGATGTTGTAGAACCTTCTGTACAAAAGTATCCTTTTAAACACATTCCTGAGCATTGTGGAGTTGATAACCTTGTTTCGTTTCCATAGTATCCTGCCAAACAGTTTTTGATCACTCCTGATGTGCAGTAGCTTCCAGCTGGGCATTCCTTTTTATCGTACCTGTTTGTTATAGAGACATTGATCGGTAAAGAATAATAACCATCCTCCACAATTGTAGGAAATATGGATCCTTGTGGACAGTATAGGAATGCAGCACCACAGTCATGACGTATACCGTTAGCGCAGTAGTACCCACGCTCACAAAGATACTGTTCATATCGGTTTTCGACGGATGCTGATAATGGTCCAGAGTAATAACCAGTTAAGACGGCGATAGGTTCTCCTGATGCTTCAGGACAATAGTGATTGGCATCCCCACAGTTCGATGCCGTAGCTGATATACTTCCTTCGTCACAATAATATCCAGCAGTGCAATTGCCGCTACAAGTACTAGTTGTTAGTCTTTGTACATTACCATATGTTCCTGCAGGACACAGCGTTCGCACTCCACCTCGACAGTAAGATCCCTGGGGACAATTGGCTGAACTTATTCGCGGATATCTGTCTTCAGGTAGGGTATAAGTTCCAGGCGTACTCTGTTGATGACCATTATTCATTTATTGTACTCTTGTCGGTATTGCCGCTCCAGTTGGGCAGTACTCTGTCGGATTGGATGGACAGATTAATATTTCTGTTTCCAGCGTTCCTATCGTTTATCTGAGTGCAATACTGAATACCACATGAAGGACAGTAATATCCTTCAGGACAAGGTCCTTCACACCTTTCATTATTGTACTGATGTCCTATTACTGCGTAGTAACCTATTCATGAATCTCACACCATTTTGGATACCTTTGGCACAGATTCCTGCGCAATACTTGGATGTTAGTTCATTGTTATCGAATATAGTCGAGTATTCTCCTGCTGTTGTGAATCCGAAACTGCGAGAAGAACACAACTGTTTCTTTCCGTATCTGCAGAAATACCCTATTCTATTATTAATATTATGGTGTTTACCAGCTGGGCAAGGCTGCTCGATGTTTGATTCGTCAAGATATACGTCGTACACTTGCTATTTCCTTACTGCAAGTATATCAAAATTACCTCGTATGATTCCTGATCTGCATTATCCATTGGAATATCAGGGAAGAGTGATGAATCATATGGATTGCAGTTGAGGGTTGTTACTTGTGACGTTACTCCGTGTAAAACAATTAAGCAAAGTAGAAACCACTTCTTCATCGTGATATTTCACTTGGGATCCGTGGAATTGCCTTAGTTCCTCACGTGACGTGGTCTCAATTGTGGTTTCTTTTTGCTTTTCGGGTTTATTCGAAAAAATAGCTAAATCATAGTGAATATTAGAAACAAACACATTACTAGGATAACATAGTGTTCTAAACATCATATCACAAAAGTCAATTTGGTGTCATTGGCTGACAACGTCCATATATTCAACTGTTGATAGTGCTGTAGACATTGCTATCTTTCAACTCTTTCTTTAATCCCTACCTCAAACTGCATTGCAGAATATCCCTTACGAGCTACATATCGTTGAATTTCGTCCACCTCAATACTTGTATGTTCCTTAGCAACACAATATTCACGAATAATAGCAAAGATGGAAGATAACACATCTTCAGGCTTTCCTTTGATATCATCAGCTTCCACAACTGAAGCTTTGCTCATATATACCAGTCGTAATGCCTCTTCTACATCATCTGCAGTTACCATATCACGGAAATGAAGTTTAGCATGGGCCTGAGCGAGACGAAGAGTAGATAGTAATTGACGTGCTGTCATAGCAAATAACTCATCATTCTTCTTAGCAGCTTTGAAATCGATCTGACGACTATTCACATAAGTATCAGCAATATATGAAATCAAGTCATCAGGAATCATAGGATTGTATTTCTGGGCCTATCAATTAGCATCTCCGTGTGATCCCACTTCAGCAATATATCCACGAATCACATCCAAAGGAATGATTTGAGTTGTTGATTCTTCCATACTATGACCATTCTTATGAACATATGCAATGTGCTCAGCCAACTCTCTATCAAGATCCTGATCAGGTCGATCCTATGTTCAATCAATACGTTGACTCCTACAAGGATCAGGAAGATTAGGTCGAATCGAGAGAGTAAAGCTGTAGGGAGGTTGATATTCTCTCCAGGGGTCTTACGAACATTATACCGACCATAGAGAGGATTAGCTGCACATAACAAGGACACACGGGCATTGAGTGTGGTCTGAATACCTGCTTTGGAAATACTGATTGTTTGTTGTTCCATCACCTATCCATAATGGAATCCCAAGAATTGTACCTCGTGAATGGAGGTTCGATCCATATCATTCATCTTATCAAACTCATCAATACAACAGATCCCATTATCAGCCAGAATCAGAGCACCTCCTTCGACCTTCAATTCATTAGTCTCAGGATCTCGAAGTACTCCAGCAGTAAGACCAACACTCGACGAACCTTTACCCTAGAATAAGAGGAGAAGAGAGAGACTACAGTGGTATAAACACCACGAGGAGCCACATTAGAAATGTACTTCAATAACTGAGATTTAGCCACTCCTGGATCACCCATCAACAGAATATTGATTTCCCCACGGATCTTCATTCCATCTGATGTGGTTCGAGTAACGCCACCTACTTATAAGAGCATGGATGAATCTGGACTGATCAATTGGAGTAACAATGCCTTCTTAATGTCCGAATGACCATAGATCTCAGGAGCCAACGACTCAGCCAATCGTTCATACACATCATCCTGTCTTGATAGCTTCTTCACTGCACGAGCAATCGATTGTTCAGATGTCACAACATTCTCAGCAGTATTGTGATGGAATACATGATGAACAAAGAAGAAGGTGTCTGTGATCAATCCAGCTCGTAGAGCTTGAAGACCTGTATAAGGAGTAGGTAAGTAACAACCTGATAAATCATTCATATCACTCATGGCCTACCACTGATACTCACTACATCTCCAGGAACACAACTCTGAGCAATCGAACCTCTCAACTGAACATTCAAAACACGAGGTATGTGTCCTGTGGGAATCTGATCACTTATCTCCTGGAGTACGACCTCCTGATACTTCACCCATTTGCAGCTACGGAGATTCAATACCAGATCACCATGATCGTGGTTCTTTCTACACATCGGACTTGTGCATGTCTTCAGTGGAGTGAACGAACGCTTTGTAATCTATCTCTCAGTCACATCTTTTGTCATTACGCGTTGATAGTTCTCATATCCACAAGTCCGACATACATATGTTGCAACACGCAACATAGGAAGCATTTCCCCGACTCGAGTGACAATACCTTTGATAGTGACATATTTACCCATCTTCTGAGAATCCACTTCTCGAATCGAGTATTCGTGATAGTCATTGACAGTATCAGGAGTGAAGACGATATTGTATCTACGAGCCAATTCCTTGCGTACTTGTCG
>NW_014569480.1:0-65362 GCF_000743755.1 Blastocystis sp. subtype 4 | reverse complement strand
TACACTACCGAAGCAACCTGCTGTACTACTACGCTATTACAGCCTATTTCCAAACCCAAACCCGGTACGTTCTTACCGAGGGCAGCTCGGAGACTGTTGGCTGCGAGGGGAACAGTCCTCTGAGAAAGGGTACGCAGATTAAACATTATTGAGATTCAATGTAATCTACAGAGAGTTATTCCGCATATGCTTAGATGTTTCGATTCCCGCGATTCTCGTCTCAGGAGTGATTTGCCTCCAATAATGTCTTCTCTCGATACTCCCGGATTGGAAGAAGAATCTAATACTATTCCTCTTCATGATCCCAATTATGACTATTATTCAATAGACAACATCTTGGAGGAGGATGTCTTGTTAAAGATAAAGCCTAAATATACCATCTTGGATGCCGAATGTCTACGAGAGAGTGATGAAAAAGGGACTGTATCTACTAATGCGGAAGTGGAACTCCCTGCCTGGATAGCAATTCCTCTAGTCAGAGATCATTGTGTCGATTTATTAGAACCCGTTCCATACCAACATAAGTTTCTGTAGGGTTTTGTATCTGTATTGAGAAGTAGAAACCAGTTGTGGGCTGAACCGACTGTAATTAATATCCGCTATCGTTGTCCGTCGTTCTATGAAATGGGACTGCGATATGCTCAATTGTCAATGAATCCATCGCTCATGATTCTTTTATTGCGGTATGATTTGGAAAGAATATATCATTTAGGACATTTCTAGATAGATCCCAGTATATCACTCGGCTAGCAAAGAGTCGTTTCGACAAAGACAATACCGAAATTCTTAACAAAATGACAGAGTGAGTAGTACAGCTGGTCTTTTGATTGTAGCTTGGAGCAGCACCTGTTTCACCAGATTGTGAATGATGTTGTGGCTGAAAATAGTTGGTGGATGCGAAAATGTCAAGAAATGGAATATACAAATAGCGAATTCACTACAAAGAAACGTCGTGTTTCATGATACTGTTTGTTCACAACAAAAGTATCCTAAACTACATAGAAATTACTTCTCGCAATGAGCATCTAAACGTTTACCCATTCCGACAGCTACTACTGGAATACTTCAACAGAGTCTCAATCAAATCCACATGAGTCAATACCATTCGACGACAACAGTATCTGTGAAGACCCAATTTATCCAAAGCTGTTCTAGGAACAAATCAAACGACAAACAGAATTTCTTACGCAGCATCCATATTTTCATTTTCCAGATAGTTTAAGTAAGCTTCCCATTTATTTCCTACTACCTATGCCATAAACCACACTCTTCAAACTATGCTACCTTTCCACACGTGAAACAACGAATTGGAATGATCATGATTCGAACGGATCCTATAACTGCACTTAGCAAAGGATAGTTGACAAGAAAACAAAAGAAGTTCTATCCCGCGGGAATTTACATATTAGATTATTAGTTCGTTAGATTCTTGGAGTGAATCTCTGGTTTACCGAACAAATGGTGACGAAACGTTGGTATGCGTGTAAGGAACTCTATGACACCGAAAAGGTATATGTTGAGGACTTAGGGTATTGATGCATATCTTGGTTGATATGTAGACGGATTGTTACGTTGTTCATTGAACCTATGAAAGACCGTCAAATCCTTTCTGAGGAGATGGAGTACATTCTCTTTGGTAACATTCGAGCTATTCTGTCAGTTCATGGAAGGTTTCTGAGTGAGTTGACATCGTTGTGCTTTGATGGCAACGGAAAGGATCGGTTTGAATCAGTCTGTGTTGGAAAGTTACTTCTCTATTATACCCCATTCATGAAGCTGTATTCATATTCAATGGATAATCAAGTGTAGATATAAGGTGTACATTCAATCACAGAAGAATGTTTCGATGGTATTGAAGAAACTGAGTAAAGATAAGACAATCAATACATTCTTTTCTGAAACACTTCTGGATCCTCGAAGCAAGGGTTTACCTTTGCCTGTAGGAGTTGTCACCATTTTTGAGTGTAGAGTTATCTAATCAAACCAATTCAGCGGATACCTCGTTATCGTTTGTTACTGAATGAGATTATCAAATACACAGATCCTTCTCATCCTGATTATCCTTCATTGCACGTACTTCGAATCGTTCTCAATTCCCTTTAGAATGCACTAAATGCTATCTCCGAAGTGGCTACAAAGTGTGACGAGTCACTCCAGTGGGATGAAGATTCTCAGATACTCATTACTCTTCAGAATGCAGTCACTACACATACCGTCATCAAACCTAATCGATATATCATGCGTAAAGTCTCTATTATTGTTTTTGATTATTGTTAGTACATGGCCCAATTGCAAGAGAAAGATGACTCCCAACCAATTCCAGTAAAAGTGTTCTTATTTAACGATCTCATTGTGATCACAAATGCCTATGTGAAAGAGAAGCAAATCCGAGTGCTTCGAGTGTTTGAATCAATTCTCGCTACAATTCATTCAAATGGAACAGTCCTTCTACTTGTTACAAAGAACTTCATACTGGAACTGATATTAAAGGATAAGGAAGAATCACGGGAATTCTTATGTCTTTTTAATCGCAATGCCAAAGCTTCAACGACACTCTGTTCAATGTGTCATAAGCACATTCAACCAGGTTGCTGTTGTGTGTGTTCATATTGTCATCTCTTGATCTGTGATGACTGTGGAGGAACATATGAAGAATTGACACATCGATTAGATCCTGAAGAGTATTTAGATAATGAGAACCGGCAGCAAGAAGAACAGGTTAATTCCTGTGGATCAAATGACAGTGGAATTGTCTTATGCAAATCCTGTTATGTTTATAGGCACTCTGTTGCTCCATCAACAAATTCGATTCAAAAAGTGATTGAACGAAAAACCAAATTCATTCGACCTTCATTTCCGCGGATTCTGAGTGATCCATATGATCCTCTCTCAAGACTACCTGCTGGCTGGGGTTCAGCTTTGACTGAAGATGGAAAGAGTTACTTCTTCAATCCATTACTGTGGTTATCTTCATGGTCTCTACCTAAGGACCATTGGGAGAATGATTGTCCTGCTGGATATGCTAAATATTACAATCGAAATGGCAATCCATTTTATTATGATGCAAGGGCAGAGAAAGTCGTATCGAAACTCTCTCATCGTGAATCTACCAAAACATGCTCATGTTGTGGTTATCTACTTGATCGATGGGACTCAATTGCATGTCCATGTTGTAATTCGATCATTCACAGTTTTTCTTGTATGTGTTTATTACAACAAGAAGAGTCATTCTAATTTTTTACTAGGATAAATTATCACTCGTTCTGAATTCAGTGGATTCTTATCAGTTGCATAAAAAACAAATCCACTCTCATAAGGTGAGAGAACTAAGGCTTGACGTTTATCAGTGTTATTTATAATATAGATGGTTCCAATATCATTGATTAGAATCCATTCTCCCCATTTGTAAGCAACCCCAATCTCCATTCCACGCTGTATCGTACTCTCATATGGCTCTACAATATGAAGAGTCTGATTCACGATTTCTGCTGAACTACAATCACAACACACTCTCTCACGTACCTGTATACACAGTATTGTTCTCCATCGTATGCACGATAACGAAACCTATCATCATTATGAAAGAACGGTTCTACCATCCATTGCTGGTATACGCCAATTCAATACCGAGATGGTGATTATCCTCCAGAAACGTGTATCCTGATATCCTCTACAATTAATAAATCCGATAATTGTCGACATCAAACTCGATAGTCCAGATCCCTAGAGAAAAGGTCATATGAATAGGTGTTTCAATACGATTCGCCTGGTGAAGGACATTTCTGAACATTGAAACATCGAATAATAACTACAGCATATTGTTCATGGTCTTGGCGCGATCGATGGATAAGAAACTGCTAATTGATCGGATATAATATAAATGTTGTGGAGAAACATTATCACTCTCGGGGAGAGTTGCTTTAAAATCTCTTTCGTAAATCACCTTCCAGAAGTATTTGCTAGATATTACCTTGTTGATTCGATTGTTCGTTGCTGAAAGTTCTTTCAGGTCATGAACGCGCAAATAGAAGAACGTTTTCTACGCATCATCCACTCTATGGATTCTCACCAGCTCCAAATCGAATGCCAAACTATCGATTACACTGAGTTGATCTCTTCTAGACATTATTCGATTATGGTGTCGCCATGGTCGTGTTCTCCGACACGAGGATCAATTGTACACCTTGTGTAATAACCAACAAACAGTCAACTTCTTCTTGTGAATCTCTTCATACAACTGCTTAATGATTGGCTGATACTTGTCAAAGCACGCCTTTCTCTTCAATTTGAACGTTGGTGTCATAAGTCCATTCTCAACTGCAAAGATCTGATTCATTGCACCAAGATGTCCATCCACATACAATCCCTTAATCATCTCAAAACCCTTCAAACCCATCTTCTTTCCATACGCATTCAACTCATCCTTCACCTTTGCAACGACCTGAGGGTCACAACAAGCAGCAGCTAATGCTTCCTGCCATCCTTCCTCCTTTGTATCCTTCACAGGTAGACCAATTGAACGAGCATATGGAATGACTAGATGAGGATTGGGTGCAGCAACAGCAACCAAACAATTCTCATACGAATTACCATAAATAAACACTTGCGACACCCAAGCGCATTCCGAAAAAACTGCCTCTACTCGTTCTGTTGCCACATACTCGCCTTGAGACAACTTCAGCAAACTTTTGATCCTATCAATAACTGAAAGACCACCATCAGGATTGATCTGACCAATATCACCAGTATGGAACCAACCATCTGGCTCCACCACCTTCTTCGTCAACTCAGGGTTCTTATAATACCCATTGAACATGGCTGGACCTCGAACAAGAACCTCCCCACGGGGATAAGGAGTATCTTCTGTAGTGTAACCCATCTCAGGAACTGATCGTAGACAGATCTCCTGACCACATAATGGTGTTCCCACTGAATAATACACCACATGCCCATTATTTATTGTCATTGAACAAGCAGCGGCAGTTTCAGTGAGACCATATCCTTCAAGAATTGGGACCCCAAAACACACTTGAAGGAACTCACTCAATTCACCAGAGAGAGGAGCAGCTCCAGAAGCAAAGCATTTGATATTGCCTCCAAAGGTATTCTTGATCTGATTAAACACAAGTTTATCATAAAGAGCAATGCGATAGCCCTTGCGATGAGCAAGAGTCTGACGCCAGAGACACCACTGTATTATCTTTCGTTTGATCCAACTCTGCTTCTGGAATGTTTCAAGAATAGTCTGTTGAATGTTCTGTAACACACGAGGAACAGCAATAAACAATGAAGGTTTAGCATATTTCAGATCATCCACCAACATATGCAAAGATCCACTGTAATATGTAATACGAGATCCTAATATCATTAGTGCAAATTCTACAGCTGTTTCATATCCATGAGCTAATGGAAGATAGGAGAACATGCCATCCTCATCTGTATAATTCCATCCATTCTTAATCTATAAAATCATTCTACTCATATTATAATACAATATAATTAATAAAAGATGTTGATACAATGAGCATAGCTGAATGGCGAAGCATGACTCCTTTCGGATTTCCCGTGGTTCCACTCGTATAAAGAATGTATTCCAGAGAATCTCCTGAAGGTAGCCAGTCATCAGCAGTCTCGACCACAGGATCTTCAAGAGGTACACAAGCCAGCTAGAAATGAGTCATTCCAAAAATAAACACTTCTTCAAAGTGAAGAACACGAATGTCCTTGTTGATCGCTTCCTTGAAGGAACGAAGTACCTCACTTGTCTTTGGCACATTTAAGAGAACAATAGCACGAATCAAACCAGTTTTCGATAAGCATTTCGCCAGAAGAGGTAACTTCTCTTCGGTTACAGCCATCACAGTCATTTCAGAATGTTCAATCACATAACGGACAGCTTCGTCTCCCAACGTATCGTAAATGGGGACGGAGATCTGATCCTGAGACTGCAAGGAAAGACTAAATAGTTGAAGATCTCTACAATTCTTCCCGAAGAATCCAACACGACCTTGACGTTCCAGCCACGGGAATTGTTTTCGCATGCTCCGTCCCAATTGAACTACAAGAGGATACAGTTGTTTGTAAGTGAGATACTCGTAATCTCCTCGCGTTCCATCTGGATTAATTACACGCTGACCTAGAGATCGTGAATTGGGATGTTCCTTATACGAGTTTTTCAGTACTTCCCTAGCTCTTACTTTACATTTTAATCTCTACAAGCTCGTATTAATCCACGGTTTTGATGGAATTGGATGATCCCACAGTTTGTCCAGAGAATCCAGTCCCCGATATATTCCACTCTTTGCGTCACCCTCTACTGGCTTGGCAATGGGAAATGGATACTACCAATCACACTTCAATCAAATCTCGACAAAACGATCATGGTATTCAAACGGAGGAAGTCGGAAGTTAGAGTCACAAGAAAATACGGATCCCATGGTAATTCGTACAGCAAAAGAAATATGGCAAACAAATAGGGGTTACATTGGAGTTTCCGTACAAAATGCCCAATCCTTCTCAGATTCGAACAAACATTAATTTCAATACAATAACAAAGGAACTAATAGCCATATCCTCCGAATCCCTGCTGTCCATAGCCATAGCCTCCATAGCCATAGCCTTGTTGCTGAGGCTGTTGGGCACCATATCCATAAGCACCATATCCATAGGCCTGTTGTGACTGTTGCTGTTGAGCCGAGTTGTCCATACTCAGAGATGACAGATCCACCATACCTCCATAAGCATCATTACCACTGGCTCCATAGCTATAATCATAAGCACCAGCAGCACTTGTGTCCGCAGGAGTTGAAGCGACAGCATTTGAGAACATATCCATCAGATCATCCTCTCCAGCAGGTTCAGGCTCTTCGGCCTCCTCACCAAACTCCTCTTCCTCCTCCACAGGCTTCTTTGCAGCCTTCTTCGCAGGAGCCTTCTTCTTGGGCTTCTCCTCCTCCTCGAAGTCATCCTCCTCCACAACCTTCTTAGCAGCCTTCTTCACAGGCTTCTTCTTAGGCTTCTCCTCCTCCTCCTCGAAGTCATCATCATCAGCCACCTTCTTAGCAGCCTTCTTCACAGGTCTCTTCTTCGGACGCTCTTCCTCCTCTTCATCGTCATCATAACGAGACGCCTTCTTTGCAGGCTTACGACGAGGACGTTCCTCTTCCTCATCACTCACATCTGTACGACGAGTCGTCTTCTTCTTAGGACGATAATCATCTTCATCATCGTCCTCAAAACGAGGCTTGCGACGAGGACGGTAGTCATCCTCATCGTCATCATAACGACCACGACCCATCGGACGGGCCTGACGAGCCTGACGCACCTGAGGACCAGCTGAGGCGGGAGCACCTCCACCAACAGCATTCTGACGAGAAGCCAGCTTCTGCTTCAGTTCCTTTGCCTTCTTACGCTCGAAACGGAGACGCTGGTCATCATCCAGAAGCTCAATGATCTGGGAGGACTTCTCACGAACTACACCTCACTTTCCTAGACCATTCCTAGACCATTCCTACCTCCATTACCACGATCATACTGTTGCTCCTTGAAACTGAACTCCTGAAGAGAACGCAACTTCTCGATGTTGTCACGAGCGTCATCAATCATACGAGGAGATCCATTTCGGATCAAGTGATCGATCAAGTTCAATGCCTCACTCTCAAATCTATTCAATACCACATACCTTGAAAATGATCTTCCAATACTTGGGTTGGGAAGCCAGAGCCTTGAAAATAGCTTCCTTGATCACCTGGTAATCAGCACTAGATATCAGAAACCCACAACCCACAGAATACTCATTGTAGGAAGCCTGAGCAATATCGCTCAACATCGTTCCAGAAGCACCCCAGTTCTCATTCGAAAGAGCCTGATCCAGAGTCTTCTCCAGTTCCGTCTTCTTGCTAACCCATAAGACTCATAATTCATTCATTGCTTACGCTACAAGTCCCTTAGCCTGATTCAGAAAGTTCATTCTTGAAAAGGTAACACTAACAGAGATTCTAGAAAGTAATTAACTACACGTCGGAATCCATATATCGATGATGATTATTATATAGAAGTACGAATGATCGAAATGATACTCTCAGATTCAGTAGTGAATTAGGATAAAAAGCACTGTATTCAACAAACAAACCTCATATCACCATGAATCAGCATAAATACCATTTTGGAAAACTTGGATACCATCATAAAGAATTGTAGTCCACTTCTTAATTGAATCCAAAGACTACAAATAACATTATAGAAACAACCTTACTCTTGCTTGCATTCCCTGAGCCGCTTGGAGCTCGGAAAGATCTGGAGTTAGTCTCTGTTTCAACTTCACCAAAGTGTCAGGAAGGAAGCAGGGAAGACCACTATCTGACATACAGTTTACCACATCACAAATCTCCTTCCAATACTTTCGAATACACAAAAAAGCTTCAACAGTCAAATCAAGGAATTCACGGAAGGGATAGGCCTGTGTTGATCCTCCCATCAGTAAATACATCTCATCTGAAAACTTGAATGCAGCAGTTTCAAATCCTAGATTACCTCCAGGAGATGTCCCAAGAAGGAATCCAAAATCAATATGAATCAGGTTCCCCTTCTTATCAAGCATTAAATTACCATTGTGGCGGTCCTTTACCCATAGAATGTAACAAGCAACAGCCTATAGTGAAGGAGTCCTAATCAATAGGAGGACAAGGATATATATGCTGCTGAACTCCGAATGAAACGACGCAAAGCCATCTCATATTCTTCACTATCTTCTCGACCAAATAGGGACTATTTCTATCATTTCGAATACAGGTCCTACTTCGTAATACATCTTTAATGACACGAATCCTTTCTTTCCCAGATTATCCCGAGAATCACTATTCTGTACACACTCAATGATACCTCCCATCGCATGATGCTCATCAGAGGTACGAGCAGGAGTTACATTATATACCATCAGTGGAATGTCAATTCCTTCAGACTCCCAAATAGTTTCCAGTAAATGCATAACTTGAAGAGCCAATGTATCCTGTCGACAATCATCATATGCCTTCAGAATCAGACCCATTTGTATTGGCTCCTTCTCTGGCTCTGTTTCATTTAAATGCATATCTCCTTGACTGAGAGGAGAATACACATGTTGAGTGCTCGATCGGAATGTTGAACGAGGCCGTAAGTTCTGAAGTTGTTGGATTGAAGAATCCATCGTACTGTTAGTACGTCTATACATAATCTCTTCTATTTCTGGAATACGGAGCATAGAAAGAATTCAACGATTTCTTGTCTACAGATCGATCTAATGAAAAATGCGTTTGATATCCTTACATCGACTGCTTGGACGTCGTTGAACTACTGGTTGCTCATCCTGTTCACTAAGATGATTTTCAATTCGCGTAATCGCAGAATCTGGACCATCCCATGGTTCCACTTCAAACATCAATCGATAAGGTGCTTTGCCTGCAGATTGCATAGCTGCTGCTGAATCTACAATCACATCAGTGATATGATACTCAGGGTTTGTAGGGAGATATAAGTTGGCATTCTTTACAGTGGATCGTATCTCCTAGAATAAGATTATCACATTACTCATACTTGGAGATACTTCATGATTTCTCCTTTTCGGTCCTCTTTTTTCAATGGCTTCACCAAGCCACTAATGTTGATCAACCGATTAAAGAAGTCAAATTGCTGTCGATACAAAATTGATTGAGCTGGTGTCATTCCTGCTTTGATTCGAGTGATAATAGATTGACAAATTGAAGGCAAATTATCACTTCCTTGGATCTAATATCAAGTCTCTTTTCTACACTTACTGGATTCCCGGAAAACCCATGTTTTTCGGATTGCTTGATTTCAGTCTCACTTTCCGTAATCAAAGCCCTATTTGTGATGAGTAGTCATTACACGAACCAGAGCAATTGATGTGTTAGTAATACATTCTTCGAGCATAAGACCAGAATGTACTCCTGAAGCTTTCCTGTAGCATCATGACGTAATCCCTGCACAAATTGTGGCAGATAGAAACATAACGATTCTGGTGGGAACTGACCTAAAGCCGATGTGATATACTGCATAACCGCGGGAATACGCATTGGAGGTACATCCATAAGTAGATCAGCCGAATTTCGTGACATCGACGCAACAATCTAAAGATCACACAAGAAGAGAGTTGTTACCGTAGTCAAGGAAGGTTGAGTCCAGTAGAGGAGCCATCGCTTGTTAGTATCATTATTATTCAAGATGTAATCCATTACACAGTCAGGACAATGAATGTACTTTTCAGGGAATTCCAAAATAAGTTTCGATAATTCTGTTCGTAATACAGGGATCTGAGGGTAGAGATGAACTATGACTATAGTACACTCAGATGAATGAGTTCGACAGAGTTGCATAACCTCTTTCCATTGATTAACACTATAATTCTTGGCTTGAGTAGTGTACACAGTTGGCAATGTCTCACGAGAGGATTCTTGACAAGGATTGAGTTGGAGTACCAATCGTTCCATCACTCCACGTAGCAGAATCAAACATAGTTCCTCGAAACGGAATGACGATGATTCATTCGTTGAAGTGATCACAGAGAGATGGTCTGAAGGAAGAGGACTTTTGGTGGGTTGTGTCTGGGATTGAGAATCAAAAACACCTGTGAAGTGTTCAGATGAATCCACCTCCGAGAGAGTAAGATTATTACGGCGTTCTGCAGCTCGATAGAGATATGAATACATCAACAACTCCGGAAGATTCTCAGAATCTTCTTCAGAAGTTTCCATATTCATTTTCCTCTTCGCTCGTCGTTGAGCAACTTGTCGCTTGTTCTGTTGATGTACCTCATTGATATGCTCATATAAGAACACATATTTCTGAAGAATCAACTTATCCTTCTCCAGAGGGATTTCATGTTTGACCTATATCATAAGAGAGATCACAGATATCAACCGAGAGAAGAACATTACGATGTACACTATTATAAGCAATCTGGTTAATAACACTGATCACAATGTTGCTGTAGAAGACATATAGAGTATCCTCAGAGAGAAGATGATACTTCTTTCCATATTCATATCCATGGTAACAACAGATTAACAAACTCAATACAGAAGGAAGAGCTAGTTGGTTAACACAGAGCTCATTTTGAACACTGTTGAAAAGAAGAAGCAACACTTCTTGCATCTAGGTTTCAAAGAATCATTCAGTACTTACACTGTCTGTATATCGTTCAACATATGCATTCATGATCTCCGAAAAAAACTCAACCCACAATCCATGACAGGTACATTCATCTTCATTCACACGTCGGCAACGAATACCAGATGCAAAGGCTGTGACACCACATAAATCCTGAAGGAATGTAGGCGGACTGTAGAAAAGAGAGATCTGAGGAATTGAATGAAGTCGAAGTGTATCCGCATCATCCTTTAGTTGTTCACAAGTACAACAGTACGAACACAGACACTTCGAATTGTCTGGAGTGCATTGAGTTCGTCGCTTCACAACTACTGGAGAGATATTGAGCTCATCATCATCCCCTTCGATGATTCTGGACAGATCCACTGAATGATCGATAGAATCGTAATTCTCCTTCTTCAAACGATGTGCAACCTTCTCAAACACAGCTGAACAATGACAAGGACAAGCACAATCATTTCTACTATCTTCGTGATGAATTCCTCCTTGATACCAGCGAGCTCGACTGTCTCTCCAACAATCTGCCACACAGAAAATACCACAACGTATTTCACGAGTATATTCCCAAGCAGAACAGAGTTCACGAAGAATGAGATTCTACTAATCACTCATCATTTCAATAGGAACATGAAACAGTGGTATTTCAGCCAACAGCCAGCGCCACAATTCAATTGCTTCTTTCATTAGAGACTCTCTAAAGGATTATTTATCGATCATAAGACGTACTGCATGAGAAGAGCAGGTAACCAACAAATAATCTGAATCACCACACTATCGATGTTCTCACGTAGTAATGCACACACAGCTCCACATTTCATTAACAAATCACTGGCAGTAGTCTCCATCACATTTTCAACTGCACTTGCTTGCATAGATACACTCTTCATTCTTGACAATTCAACTATGTATCAAATCACCTGAATGAACCAACTCGATTTCTCCTTAGCCTTTCGTTCCTTCCGAAGAACAGAGATCATTTCTTCTTGTAACTGTTGAGTTAATAGAGATGTAGATATACTCTGTAATTTGCTCTTGTAGATTCCACTCCAGTAACTAATCCTTTGATTCAATGCTATAACTGAGTATTGTTTCATTTCGTTACAATGAACTCGAATCGATGCAAGGAAATCAGTGAATGGTGTATACTTCTCACGTAATGAATCATCTTCAATAATTAACTCATAGATAAATGAGAACACTTCAGGTGAAGCAATACTATGTGAAAGATGGTTTATACTACGTACTTTTGAATCATAATTAAGATCTCTTCTTCAAAACCAATGTCATCACTGCTGATCCAGATAGAAAATACACTTTTAACTTTATCATACAGACTTTGGAGTTCGTCAGATCGGAATGGAAGCTGTAACTCATAATGAAGAGGAGTATCATCATGAAGAACACGAAGATCACTACTAGCTAATGTGACAGGGGCACAATTCACTGGAGCCAAATTGATTTTGATAGTCAAAAGACACTTCATCAATACATTCAGACAGTTGGCGTTTCTCTTCAGAAATGGGAAATTCTCAAGAAGGAGACAAGCATAACGAAGGGCAAGATCTTGAAGAACAACAAACCGATGGCATAACTGAACAGTTAAAAATTCCATATGATCCTCCAGAATAGTTTCCGATACTTCACTTCGTGTGCCTTGTTTCAGCTTGTTTACAAACTGATCGAAGATAGATGCTAGAATTGCTGTCATTACAGGATACAATGAAGAGGATGTGTCTTTGAACGAATTGAAATAGGAAAAGATAGCCTTGATTGTACATAGTTGTTCAGCACGTCTACTTTCTACTTCATATACTGTGAACAGATACAGAGCGGCAGTGTATGTTAACACATTCACATTCGCTGTATGTTCCTTACCAAGTCGACTGATAAGCGCTGCTCTGATAGCTTCTGAATCTGCATTGACATTGGTTGCAGAGAATAAAGCTGATAACTCGATGTTTGTTTCCACATCCAAAAAGTGTTGATGTAACAGTGGAGACTTCGCTGCAAAGAGAGTCAGTGCTCGTTCTGCTGTATCTGACCATGTCTCAGTGGATAATGACTTGATCTAGAGGTTAGTGGTGCTCAGCAATAGGACAGTCACGAGGTGGAACCAGACATCTAAGTAACTTTTCATTAAAGATAGATCAACCTCTTCCTGAGGTTTGTATGGATTCCATTTTTCCTCAATGGTTGACAGTACAGATATGATTGATTCACTGATACGCCATTGTAAAGTACGTAACTCTGATATACGATTCCTACTTCTAATATCCTTCTAAAAACCAATACGAATCATTCAATACAGCTTTGCTGAGTTGAGAACAGGAATTTAAGAACTGGTTCTGTAGATACTGACGTGTTTTTGGATCTGTAACACCTTTGACAAGTCGTGTCATGGATCGAGGTACTTCCTGAATTACCAAATCATACTATGAATCAATCTGATTCGTGAAGCTCACATTTTTCAACTCATAATTCATTAGCAATCCAGTTAGAATTCGATTCACTTCTTTCTGACGCTCTTCATTATCATCCAAAGCAATGTCCACAATATTTGGAAGAACAACCAGAGGAGGAGACTCACTATCAAGACTACTAACAAGGATTTGGAAACATGCAGCACGAATATCAGAATTATCCACTGTATGAGCAATGGTTGTACAAAGATCAAGCATCATTTGTGTGTAATCATGCATCTCAGAGAAGGAAGGATCTGAAGAGGCAGGAAGTAGAGATAACATTGGCATTACAGAAGAAATCTCACCCAATACCATCTGTGTGACACTATTCTCCAGAGATGTTGGTGAGCATAATACTTGGTTCGAGTTCTCAGTAAGAGTAATCACACGAATGAGATCTGTGAAAACAGCACGTAACGATTCATACTTCCAAATAGCTACAATAAAACTCAACTCTTCATTCCTACCATACTTACTCACAGTAGATCGTTCTTTTCGACGCTTATTCATTCGTAAGAATCCTCCAGTTCCTTCACGCATCTCACTACTCATAGCTGCATTGTCCAAGAGTTCTCTCACATCAGGAGCACAAGCAGAGAGAGCATCTAACATCAATGGACAAAGTTGAATTAGATTGTGAATAGCCGCCTCTGCTACAGTCACTTGAACATTCTTCTCACGACAGGCACTCATCATACAATCCCAAGTTCGTTTCCATACAGCATTTCGAAGCTCAGGGAAAAAGAAAGAGGATGCTTCAAGCATAGACAAACTAGCAATCAGGAGACGAGGATGAGATGGCTTTCCTGCAAAATGGTCAGCGATATTATAGAGACCAGTTAGAGTTGGACTGATCGTTTCCATACTCACTGTGGAGTACTATGGATCAGAAAATATGAATGGTTGCACTCTAAGAGTTATCATGATACGACTCTCAATCATAATCAGAACAGAAAGACGCTGGGAAATGTCAAAAAGGGTACTACCACGAGAACGAGATACTAGTAGTAAAATGATTAGAGAAGGGATACAATGGTCATTCAATTTCGTCATATATTCAAATATCTCGTTTGCAAATGGCATTAAGCAATCATGATTGAATGGGTATTCTCCTTTCCATAATGCTAGAGTCTGAAGAACAGTAAAAAGAATGGACTCGCGGAATTGCTACAATTCAATTCCCAAAATTGTCGCAAACATCCTTTAACAGAGAAGAAATGACTTCCTCGATAATTTGAAACACTTCAGCTCTCTTAGCAGATACCACTTTAGCAATATTCATAATGGCCTACAAAAAAGTACCAAAATAGATACATACATCCACAAAATCTGCCAGTACCAAGCAATCTGTCTTTTGGATTCCAGTGATAACATAATATGGGATCTTACGAACTGAATTAAACACAACAGAGAAATATTCATTGGATACTCTAGATATCACCAAAACCACTCTTACGAACCTTCCTCCCATTTTGATAATGAATTTCGAATAGGCCAAGATTAGGTCACTCTCTCGTTTGGTCGGAAGAGGATAGGACTTCGTGCTTCTTCAAATCAACAAGGAACAGAACCAGTACGTAACAGAAGGGATAGGATTGTGATTTGTCAACAGGGATATGTAACGATTCTGCAATATATGAACATTTTCGTTGACAGATGGAAGAAGCTCTGCTAGTTTATCAACCATAGTTGAGTACTCGTCAGTACTCAACTTAGAACCAACAGAAATCTGGAAAGATCTCTTCATATCGCGTTATATGAAGAAAAAACCAGAATGATCCAAATTCCCCTGGTTTTTGTCACGAAGTATGGGTTACCAATCTATTATTCTAAGATCATTTGTATTATCTGGAAAGCAAATTTAGATTCTATTCCTTTAGGAATATTTTTAACAAGGAATGGAGACTGATCACGTGTCTATTAGGGTGAGTGGGGAAAGTAGATTGCAGATTTGATACATAATAGATAGGTAGTATAGACAACAGAAATGAAAGACGAAAGACCTATCTTCCTCGTCTCAGTACAACAAATGATATGATATCAGAAGAACAAAGTCGTAATAATGATATTTTCTCTCCAAAACCCGTAAATGATACAAGTAGGATTGCATTGGGTGGATAAGGTGTAGCTGCTCGTCGGACTATGTACGAGTTGAGTCCACATCAGACATATCCTTCTATAATGGATTTTTGGATCATTAACAATAGAACAGAGGAATGTACTGAAGAAGAGGTGGGAGAGGAATTAGAAGAGGACTATGATGACTGTTTTTCTTCTGACGATACATTTGGGTGGACCAAAGAGATGCTTTTGCAAATTGGTCTTTCTTATGTGGATTCCTTTTCAGCTATTCGTAACGTGTTAAACGAAATACCGACACCTCCTTTAGGGAGTGACACAAACTTATTATTGCCTGCTAAAGCTCATGATGCTCCCTCTCATACCCTGGTACTAGACCTGGATGAAACGCTCGTTTCATGTTCCCTAGATAAACCACCGAAATATGATACTTGTTTTGTAAGTGAGGATAATTGAATGGAGTGTAGAATCAACAGATGAGTAGTGGAACGGGAATAGTGGAAGATTATTGTGTATATGTACGATTTCGCCCATATGTATTTCTTTTTCTGGAAGAGATGAGTGAGTATTATGAGATTATTGTGTTCACTGCTGCTGAATCATCGTATAAGATGGAAGATTGGTTAAGAATAGGTATGCAATGAAGATTGTTGGAATGTTCAACGAGAAGAAGCCATTAATTAGTTATTGTCTCACTCGGGAACACACTACATTTATCACTCAAGATGAGTATTACAAGGATTTGTCTCGATTGAACCGTGACCTAGTATGATTGGATGGATTATTTCACATAGAATACAACATTTATTGTTGATAACACTCCTTTAGTCTATTGTTACAATGTGAATAATGCGATTCCCATTTTGTCATGGAATGGAGAAGAAGACGACAAAGAAGTTAGTATTGAAGAGATTCTGAATTTTAGTTATTTTCCTTAATGGTATTTCTTCGAAGTCTTTCTACTCAGCCAAATGTTCAACCTATTCTAGAAAACACTTATCATATAAATAATCTTCTTAATAATACAGAGATTACGAGAGAGTTTTGAGAAGTTGTTTATTACAAACATTGACTATTACAGCAAACGAGTAAATAATCGTTTGTATTCTTCAAATGCCCCAAACCAAATAGCTCCACCTAAAGAAATCCATAATACACGATACATTGCGCCAGAAAACAAGCATCGATAACCTTCCCTTCGGACAATATGACGAAATGTTTCAACAATTCCATATCGTCGTTCAGCTGGAAGATCCGCCGTTAACATAATCCGCGTCTTCAAAACATCTAACGGACATGTAAAGAAGGCTGCTATCCCTCCAGCAACCGATCCCATCAACATATTTTCGTGTAGCCGCAATTCACGGTGTTTCTAGAATCACATCCTCCTCTTTCCATATACCACCAATCCCTTTGACCACCGCTTCTCTGCTTCATAAAAGGAGTACTATGATTGTTTTAACGATAATACAACTACCTCAATCATATCAAACGGAATATCTCGCATCAGCATTGGACCATATCCTGAATAAAGAGCTCGAAAGCCACGCTTCTACAAGTAAAAACGTTGTTATAAAAGCACTTTGGAGATTTCCAAGATTGCCCTTACAGGATTCGAGTATCCACGAATCTGAATGAACTGTTTCGTCACTTCAAAGGGATTCCGAATAGCCGATCCCACAGATTCTCCAATTGCAGCTGCAACCATTTCACAAACGGGAAAGAGTTTCGTATTGTTATGCGTTGCTTCACATAGGTTTCGTTTCACTTTCTCATAAATACTCCAATACACTGCAGATGCAGGAACAGAACCCAAGAGAATTGTTCCTAGTCCATTGAAGAGATTCTTATATCTTCCAACTCTCACTGATCCCTTGCTTGCTTGGAATCGTCTAGTTCTTAGTTCACAATTTCCATTCAAACGTTTTAATTGTATCTAGTGGGTATAAGATACTGTCCACAGTGATCCCACAGAATGCACCTGCAAATGTATTGACTAGAATCAACAGTAAACGGGAAAACATACTGAACCCTTCACGCATTCTTCAACACATAAAGAGAACAAACAAAGCGAATAATGGATTCCTTTTGGATAGTGGAATTCTTATGGATATAATTGTTTGCTTATGAACGGATGATTCCAAAATATATAATTGTTGAACAACATTAATGGAGAATCAGTGTCGTCAAGACTGTCTTCTTAGTGTTCAGAAGTTAGTATCTTGTCAAAATAACCGAAATCAGAAATTGGTGACATTCTTTTAAGTTAAAGTATTTGCATTTACAAACATGGTTCTATGCACTGCTTTACGTTCTCTCAATGCCTTTATTTCAATCGTTTTTGTAACATTCCAAGCGCTGACTGAGATTGTTGTTGATATGGTTGCTGATAAGGTTGCTGATAGGGTTGTTGATAAGATTGTCCATATGGCTGACTATATGACTGTGGATACGGTTGTCTATAGGGTTGTTGATAGGGCTGACCATAAGGTTGATTGTAGGGTGGTGGATAAGGTTGGCCATAAGACTGACCATAGGGCATTGAATGGGGCTGGCCATAAGATTGTGGATATGGCTGACCATAAGGCATCGGATATGGTTGACCATAGGGTTGTGGATATGGCTGACCATATGGTTGTGGAGGATAATTCTGAGATCGATATCGCTTTGATTCAGTATCATTCTCCTCATAATCTCGTTTTCTACTTAGACGAGGATCACGACGTAACTCCCGAACGACACCAGATCCCCACCCAGTCTCTCGTGTAGGTTCAACGTCATGAATATATCCAAGATCTGAGATATCCATTTTCCGATTTAGAGGAGGGGCAGAAATGACAATGTCCTGAGGGAATAGAATCTTTGGAGGTGGAACCACACCGGGCAATAGATGAGAAACATGAATCGAAGCCTCAGGCATTACAAACTTCAGAGGAAGAGTTTGAGTACATGGAATTCGAGGGAAAGCAGTAGGAGGTGTTGAGACAATACATTCATCTATTGATAAGAGAAACATAGAACAGCAACGAAGAGATGGCTCATTAGCCTTCTCAACAGTTCCAAAGATTGGATATTGCTGAGGTTCCTGAAGGATGAATTTCTCTTCACTATTCTTCAAAAACTGTTCAGCAAGCCAAGATACACTATGAACCTACTTCTCATTCCTATCCAATCCATACATATAAGACCTCATCTCCATGATGGTTCCGATACAAATCCTCCTTTGATAACTTATCCATCACTGAGTCTACAGCATCTGTTAGTTGTTTCTGGTCAATGAACGTAATCTTAGCAGTCCATAACCATCGGAAAGGCTTTCCATTCGTATCATATTCAATCTATATCATAATCACATCATAATAGTACTCTCTTTGGATAGAATGAGATAATTGGAGAATTGGGATTTGTCATTAGTTCACGCATTGGCTCAGGAAGTAGATAAGCACATCCAGGAGGTTGTACAGCCATCAATTGATCAAGAGGCCGAAAGGGTTTACCTAATACAAAAGGCGTGTTTTCATATTTGAATTGAACAATTGTGAATGCACAAGGAGCAAAATGATAGGGAAAATACCAGTCCCAAGAAGGAACCCCATGATAGTAATATAACATGACCCAACGTAGTCCTTCAATGTAACTAGAAGCCAAATCTTTATAGAACTCTGGTGTTAGTTTGATTCCATCACGACCAAACTTTTCAACATAGTATCGTGTTTGCCATCCAGTTTCACCAAGTTTGATCTTATCTTCAACATCATCTCTCCTGTTCTTCTTATCGAATGCTCGTAGGAGTTCAACTGAATAACTAGGATCAAAAGCATGATAGTCTGTTTACCTCTGTTCAATTCTCTTCTTCTCTTCCTCTGTCATCTCTTCTTCTTTCTCTTTTTTCTCGGTATTCTCTGGATCTGAATCATGTTGTAACGCAGCAGAAGCTGCTTCAATTGCCAGTAGTGTGATATCCTCCTTCTCATTTGTGCCGGTCTCTTCATCAATATTGATTTCCTCTGTATTGCTAGTACCTACTGATGTAGAAGGAGCCTTGATAAGATTGGATATGTTAGCAGCACGTTCCCGATTCCGGATCTCATTATCCACTTGAACTGCTCTAACGATAAACATTCCTATTCACAAATACCTCCTTCGTTTTAAGATAGTACCTTCAACCTTTGCAAGTTCTACAAAAACACGCATAACACGAGGAAGATTCACCTCTCCTCCTTCACTTGTCAAATATCCATCCATTGTAGGCATTAGAGACCGATAAAGATTAAACAGAAGATTAAGACCACCTTCTCGTATATCAAGACAAGGAAGATGAGGAAGGAAATCATTTCCCACTAAGAAGCAAAGAAACACCACATCATCAAGAACATTTTCAAAATCGTATTTAAATGAGATTTGGCGTTGCATAGAAGCAAATTCACCTTGCATGTACTCACGAAGAACAGGAAGATGAAGGATCTGAAGATGTTGATGCATGTATTTGCTAGCACGCGTCAATGCACCTCGAGGACGATCTGGTTTACCTGTGCATTGCTCAGCTCTGATGATAATTACAAGAATTCAATTCTTACGTGTGACCTTCAGCTCCACAGAGATAGCAACGAGCAGTCTGATGACGTGTATTGATGACTTCCTCACGCAGGATATAGAAACGACTCTCATGAGTGGCCAAACCCAACATAATCAGATCTGCATCTAAACCATGAATAATATGACTAGTTCTCAGTAAATAGGATCACACATACGTTGTATTTGGATTATATCCAGGTTGAGCTCGTTCCCGACGAATGAAATCCATCACTTTGTGTTCTCCTTCACCAGGAACAGAACCATCCGAGAGAATTACTGTGAGGCCCTTCCACTCAGGATTGTGTGTAACTCGATCATGAATATACCAACGCAGGTTATCACACACCTTCATCATAAACTCTGTTCCCGGAGTAATTGCATTGGAGTCCCAAGATTTGGGCTTACGAGGAGGAACCTTCATGCCTTTGGCTAACAGCTTGGCACGTAGCTCATCTTCAGCATCACGACGATCCTGAGACTCCTAGAATAAAATAAACCAAGAACTAGAACCTGAAAAGCACTAAAACGACGAGAACGTTGTTGATTCATTTTTGCACGTGGCGCGACACCATCTACTGCCATGTACACAAGTTTACGTGGTCGGACAAGTTCAAAGAGACGATCGAGATAACTACAGTAGTAGAGTAATATTAAAACATACAGAAAGATGTTTTCAAACATTTCTGTTTCGTTCTCTGGGATCTTATCCAATCCCTCTGCATGACTACAGTTATGAACAATACCATTCATATCCAAATAGAAATTATCGAATTCAATTCCATTAGGATTTGGGGTAGATAAGTCGGGAGCGATATAGTTGCCATCCACATAGGTTCCTTCTGTTTCAACACAATCAGTAATTGATTTTGGATACTTACTTACAAGCCATTTAAACAGAGTAGGAACACCCATGATTAATGGCTTTTTGATGATTTGAAGTCTTCATAAGGAAATTGGAATTACAAAAATTCCCTATATTCCTGGTATGTGACAGCTTCTTCATTCTTAGGTTATTCACAGTTCCGAACCATACAATGAGTTCAAATCGTGAAGATAAAGACTATGAGGAGAGTTCGGACGATTTTGCTGATGATGACACCTATTTTCAGGTATTTTGTCGAAAGAGCATCTTATTCGAATAGAAGAATTCCAAGTTTGCTGATTTTCTGTCAATGATGGATCTAGAAGGAGAAGGGAGTAAGAAACGATCGTATTTGTTTATAATTCCAGTAATTGATAGAAGAAAACGCGAAGAAGATGATGTAGAGGAGGAATATGAAAAGAAACCTCGACATGTTCGTATGAATTGGTTAAATGATAATCAGAGCAATCAAATGGAAGAGGAGGAGTATCTTCCAACAATTGAAGAGGACGGAACGTTGCGAGTGAACAAGAAACCTAGAATCCAGAAGAAGGAAGAAGAATCTGAAGACGAAGAACCGATGGTTGAAAAGAATAAGAAGCAAAAGATGACAAAACGAGAAAGAAAGGAGCAGAGAAGAAAGGAGAAGAAGAAAGGAGAAGGGTTACTGGAAGAAGATGAGGAATTACTTGGAGGTAGTGATGAAGCTGTGGAGGAGATACCTCTGACTCCAGGTGAGTTAAGGATATGGTGATGATGATAAGAACAACTAAAGGAGCAAAAGGAGAAACATTACACAGATTCACTCACTGATATTGCTGTAAATTGTGAAGTAAGGAAAAAGAGTTGGAATCATGAATAGCTAATCTTAGAGAATCCTTCAAAAGGTGTTACACGTCATCGTAATGAGATTTCTCCTTTAAATAAGGTGCTAATATTTGCACGAGATTCAGATCCTCGCATTCGTCAGGTAGCTCTGTTATCGCTAATGAAAGTGTTCAACGACATTCTTCCCGTATCTGTATATATGTTCACTCATGAAAAGAATTATCCAATTCATCTAGCATCGAAAGAGGAGAAAGAAGGACAGATTAGCAAAGATGTTCGTAAGATGCGTCAATACGAAGAATCATTAATGACCTTCTATCAAGTAAATCACTATATTGAATTCAATACTAGAGTTATCTTAAAATACTTATCAAGATGAGTAAGGATAAATCTGATTCGATGAAGAAGGAACGATTGTTATCAATCCGTTGTTTATGTGGAATTCTTACGAATCATTATCAATTTAATCTGGCAGAGACCATCTGCAAATCAATTGTTCCGTTCATCGCATCACCGTATCCTTAATCATTCTTTTTGAAGACTAGAGATGAAACCATAGCTACTACAGTCGCTGATTGTTTCGATCAAGTATTCAAAGGAGATGTCCAAGGTAGTGTCACTTATTCTATCGTTCAACAAATGGCTCATGTCATTAAGGCTAAGAATTATCGAGTTCCTCCAAGAACAATTCAAGTGTAGAAATCAGGAATTCCAATAATCGCTAGATTTTTGTCACTTCCTTTGAAATACCAATTATCTGAAGAGGATGAATTGGGTGTGAAAAGCAAGAAGAAAAAGAAAATGAGTGAAGTGTTAGTACCAGAGGTTGAATTTATGCATAGAGACAAAATCATGCAGGAAAGTGAAGGACCAAATCCTGAGATATTTCAGGCATTCCAAAAAGATACACTTCAAGAGGTGTTGTTGATCTATTTCCGTATTTTGAAGCTGGAGGACAACACAAAACTTATTCATGTGGTATTAGAAGGATTAGCTTCATTCAGCCATCTACTTAATTCTCGTATCATTATCGACTTGCTCGAAACTCTCAAGAAGATTATGCAAGAAAAGACCCTTACTTTGGAATCCACACTGCAATGCGTTTTAGCATCTCTCCGTCTCATTCACTTGGTATCAGCGATCATCAGTATTGATGAAGGAATCTTCATCACAAAACTCTATGCCTTGCGGTTTGATCTTATCAAAGTTCAGAATCACAAGTTCATTCCTGACTTCTTGGAATGTATTGATGTATGCTTGAATTTGTGATTTTATGCTAGTTATCATTCCTAAATCGAAAAGAATTGCTCCATGAGCGTGTAGCTGCATATGCTAAAGCATTAACCACAATGGCACTCCAGCTACCAACCAAGTATGCAATGGCTTGTATTAGTCTAGCTAGGGGTAGGAATTCATTGTTGATTCAACTGTAGCTCTATTGATCCGATATCCCATGTATTCCTCTCTGGCAGATAATGAGGAGGGACGAAGGATTTCAGGTGTTTACTCTATTTCTGGTGATATCCCCGATCAGGTAAATGCTCATGCTGCAACCTTGTGGTAGGAATGAGAGATTTCTATGATTGTAGGGAGTTACGTCTGTTGCAGAAGCATTATGATCCAACAGTTGCTGCGTTTGCGAAAGAAATGGAAGCATCTCGCTCATTGAGAATGGACCAGCAGTGGAGAGAAATATTGAAGAAGGACTACTCCCATAAGATCTTTAGCAGTGGCAATATTACAAAGAAGAAAGTATTGGCTGAAGAGGATATGGAGGAAGAAGATCTAGACCAACTTCTGGATCAGGCGTTTGGATCAGATTAGAATTGATTTAGTGCTTTTTATGTGTTTGTTCATACGTCGTGTTGATAACGTGTTGCCTATGGAATCCTCCATATTCTGGAATGAAACGCATCTCAGTATTTGATACAGGAAAGGGGATAGCTGTTCTTGGTATGATAATTGCTCATACCTTTGAAGGAGGAATCTGTGAATGGGATCATGACATTGAGATGACTTGTTTGCGAAGCATTAGCAATTGGGTAATTATCCTTCTCTCCCCTTTTTCTCTCATCTTGATGATGGGGCTATTCTTCACATATATCACCTCAATTACTTGTGGATTATCTGTAATCAATAAGGAAAAGTATGGACATTGGGTTGTTGCTCAGTATATCCTATATCGGATCATATTTGCTATAGTATTAAAGTTCATGGAGATTCTGATTACTACATGGTGGAAGTATTATGATGTCTTCAATACCATGTATTTACAAGTTCCAAAAGCACCAATTCCACGTTACAGTCATACACTCGATTCTGTTGGGGCCTGTGGCTGGATTGTTCCTTTGGCTGTGTATCTGGTAAGACGACTCCCTGAATATCATGGATCTCTTTTGCAGGTCTGTATATTGTGTTCCTCTGCACTGGTTCTCTTAATCTTCTATCAACCAATCGCCTCCTCAGCAATGAAAATCGCAGTATTTTTTGAGGAACATAACCTAAATGGCGTAAGTATTATCTTCAGCAAGATTGGATCCGGTCCTTTCATGCTAGCCCAATGTATTCCATTTGGACTTGTAGGAGGTGCAATCGCCATTATGCTCTCAGAGAATCTCACTTGTCAAATCTTATGGAGGTTTTCAATCATCTTCTCTTCGATTACTACTCTGTTGGCACTCCTATTGATTCTACGTGTAAAGGACTTTTGGTATCAAACCCTTCAAGAGAATAAGCCACCTTCTGTTCGCCTGATGGAATTAGTTGTTGAAACCAATATTATTGTTTTGGGAGTGTACTTGTGTGAAGATCCACGACGGTCTCCAGAGAAACGGGGAGTTCTTATCCGAAAAGGCACGTTTCTGCGGAGAATCAGTGTCTTGTCGCTAACAGCATTTATCTTTGAGCAATATATATGTACTATTACGATGAAGTGGTTTAGAATCTTCTTTGGAAAGGCTGTAGATATTGAGACAAAACAATATCTGTGGAATGTACCTTTATCCATGTTGTACATGGTTGCAACAACAACAGTTGAGTTGGGAATAATACGTGTTTGGGAGATGGGATCTTTTCGATTAAGTTGTGAACATTTCATTGCTATTATTCTTGGTTTCCTCTTCAATCGGCAGTCATACAACCGTTTAGATTACCAACGGATTATTTACGGTCCAAATATCTTCTATTCTACAGAAGCGGAGGAACGGCGTACAATAATTCGTTCTCGTTCAAAGTCTCTTTAGAGTTGTTTATTCTAACAAAAGGATGGAAAAGCAGAATAGACACTTAGTGCATCTTATGAAGAGCATGCTTCAGCTTGTGAATCGAACGACCAGGATTGAGATTCTTAGGACAAGCATGTGTGCAGTTCATAATAGCATGACAACGATACACGTCCAAACTCTTCAAACGCTCCTCTGTCATCTCATCACGGGAATCCGCAATCCAACGATAGGCTTGCTGGAGAATAGAAGGACCCAAGTACTTGTCAGCATGCCACCAATAGGAAGGACAGGATGTAGAGCAACAAGCACACAGAATACACTCATACAAACCATCTAGAAGCAAACGATCCTCATACGATTGAAGATTCTCCACCTCGTAATTGGTATTCACCTTTGTCTTCTTCTGAAGCCAGGGCTTGATAGAGGCATACTGTTCATAGAAGTTGGTCATGTCAGTAACCAGATCCTTGATCACATACATATGAGGAAGAGGACGAATCGTTGCCACCTTGTTATCCCGAGGAATCTTTGTCAAACACGCTAGTCCGTTCTCTCCATTGATGTTCATGGCACAAGAACCACAAATACCCTCACGACATGATCTAACAATTTACGAATGAGATGAACAATTACCTTCGGAAAGCAAACGTGGGATCTTGCTCGTTCTTGATCTTAAACAGAGCATCCAGAACCATAGTTCCACAACTATACCTCAAACCACCGAAATAAAACATACTCGTTGAGATCCACAGCGTACTTCTCGTAATGGAACTTGTTATCGCGTTCATTATCAAAACGGAAAACTGAGAATATCTTGTAGTTCTTCTATTCATTACAAACGTAGAACATAACAACAGGCTTGCTTGTAGTGGCGTCAACCTTCATGTCGGGAGCAGCCGACATAAAACGCTGAGCAGCAAACTGAAGAGTAGCAGGCTTGCTGCAAATGCTCTTAGCGAACATAACCGACTTCGAAGCGAGCATGGCAAACGATAACTGTCGAAATAGTGGAGAAACTGGGACTCCGCAGGAATCAGGAAATTCTCGTGATTCTTATTAAAGCCTTCCTTTCTCTCTCAATCGAATATAAAACGAACCATTAACAACATAGCTAATTCACCCCTACCTTCCAAGACCATATCACGACTTTACTAATTCCATTATCTAATTGACTCCTTTACACAAGGATATTGATGGAGAAGAAACCGAAGGAAATCAAGTTTAAACCAGGAGAAACTCCGACTCCATTGCGGATGATGGAGGATCCAACGTTATGGCACGTAATGCCTTCTCGTAAATCAAAAAGCAAAAGGAATGATTCTATGCCTCCTCCTCCAAGGAAGGAGAAGAAAATCGTATTAGATGAAGAGGAGTACACGGAGACGCTTGGTAAAGTAATCGAACGAGACTACTTTCCTGATTTAGATAAATATCGAACCCATTTAGAGGTTGATTTGTTGAAGTGGAGTGATTGTTTAGTATTTGAAAGCTGTAGAAGCAAAGGACTTCGACCGAGCAGAGCGTTTAAAGTATCATTTACTTGTTATCCAGAAAGCTGAAACACCAGGGGCTACTCCCGCTGTAACGCCTGCATATCTTCCTGGAGCAACTCCAAGTGCAGAGAATGATGTTTATTCGAAAGCAGTTTCTGAAGAGGATGAGAATACCTGGGTTGTTCATGACGTGAATAATAAAGAAATTCGCATTCCTTCCAATATTTCTATTGGTGAATTGGCCAACATGATAACAAGCGAGGATAATGACAACTTTCAACAGAAGCAAGAACAAGAACTGAAGCGACGGCGTGAGAAATACTGGTGGGTTTATGGAGGGGAAGATCCAGAGAAACGAAAACGGTTGATGATGTACGATGAAGAACAGATAAAGATGCTTGAAGATGAGGCTGTTCGTGCATCGTGGCCTCGTCACTTTAAAAATGGACTTATGGATACACCTTCGATTGAAGATGCTTATGATACTTGTGGAGTAAAACTCTTAACAGATGTAAAAACTACTCAAAAGTTGCAAATCAATCCAAAGAATACGCGTCTACGAACTTATAAGGAAGTAGATACCACATTGATGCCTCCTCCTCCAAAGCCAATCGCCCCAACCAATGAATTAATAGCAACACCTGCTCCTGAACCTGGTGTAGATTTCACACCTCAAATGGAATGGGGAGATATTGAGGGTACGCCTATGACTCTTGGTTCTGCTGTTGTTCCTTTGGATATGCCAATGACTCCTTTACCAAAGGCTAACAAACGTGAAGCTGTTGCAGATCGATTATACAAGAATATGAAGAGAGCTCATCATACGTCGCGTATAACTACGCCCGTGGTAGGAGGGTAGGTGTGTGAAAGAGAGATCATTCCTAGGAACCCTGCAATGTCTCCGGCAGCACAACGACTCCAACAGCGAGTGAAAGGAAAGGTGTCATCGATGGATGCAATGCTACGGAAATCATACACACCAATGACAGCAACATCAGTGACAACAGGTGGAATGACTCCAGGTCTGACTCCTGGAATGAAGAAGCGGGTAGGTTTTGTATCAACACCTTCAGGAGCAAAAAGTGATAAGAAGGTTGTTCTCAAATCTTCCATTACAGATGGTCTTTTGTAATATGAAATGTTTGTAAGAAACAGAATCTCAACCACGGTAAAAGAATACACTAGGATACCAAGGTGTGCGAATACAGAAGCAGAATAGATAAACCAAGAAGCAAATAACAAAGAGCATACAATACTTTTCAATCATTCCATTCACTTCCTATCAATTATCCATATCACCATACACTTACTCCTGCGTTCTTCGTCCTTTCAATCAATCCAAGAACCAATATTGCACTGACAATGCACAAACCTCCCGTAACAATTCCTTCTGCAATTGTCTGCTGATTCTGACCTTGACGAAGGAAGATATGACAACCTGAACGATCACAATCTAGGAGGGATGGACCGTTGATAATATCATAAGCGAAACCAGTCACAGCAACAGAATACACAATCAAGGATCCAACCAGATAGATACGATAATTGCCTAGAAGAGAATACACAAACTGATTCCGGAAGAGATAGATATAGGCTACCAAAGGGAGACCAAAGACAAAAAGACACAGAATAATCACTTGCGGCCATGGGAAACGGTAAATGTTGATCTATCCATGACAAAAACTTCTTTCTTATACGGTAACGTGAATTTTCGAACGAACAAACGATGCAATACTCTCTGCTCGAACAGGAAAGTCCAAATTGTAATCGTTATCAGGATTCAACTAAACATCAACAGCATCGAGAACCCTCACTTTTTTGCCCATGATTTCGTCTTTTGGAAGATAAGTGATGATTGGAGCCGTTTGGAAGTCATGGTATTGGAAGATACGAGGACTATTGTCAATGGTGACACGGACAAACAAGACATCTCTCTCTACGGGTTCCTTCAGACTGTTAAATGCCTTTGCGACTCTTGCAAACTCCTTATTTGTGGCTCTACAGTCAACCCACTATCCAATCACTACGGACATAGTCTGCAACTGTAACGACTTCCGATAGTTGTGTAGAGAATAAAAGCATCGAAATCACGAGTCTGCTGGAGAAAGTACGTTGTATATGTGTCCTCATTTAGATTCACGATATTGTTCACCATGGATCTGGAAAGGGTCTCATACGCACTCTACACTCAAATAAACACTTTGTATCAACCTCCCTCCTAGTTGCCGCTTCACTTAGGCATAGACAGCAAAAAGCTAATATCAAAGCATAAACACCCTTCATTGTTCAGGAGATAATAGGATTCATGGATCCTGTCATCTAAATAGGGAGTATTTTTGGAAACATGGGAATACTCTGAAAATTGATAACAAACAAATTCAGTATTATACTTCAATGTTATCAGGAATACGGATGAACAGTTCCGAATCTGATATTGCGTACCCTACTTGACTCTCTGTTGACAGAATCTGGTTCTTCTGCTCATTGTTCACATATATTGTGTAAGCCTCATTGTTTATCAAACCGACATAATCTCCTTCAACAAGTTCTCCGTTCGAGTTACCCATGTATTCTTTTCCTTGCACGAGACGATATCCTGGGATCTTGTACACACCATCAACCGTCACAACTGCTTCCTTTTTATCCATCTTCGTCACAATTCCAAGAGCAGATGGATAGACTTCACCAACGTGGATACTTCCATGAGGCTCTAAGTGGCTGCCTCGAAGAGTTACCGATTCCATGACGAAGAAGCGTTCAGATGTTGCCGGTGCTAAATTGGCCCAGTAATATGCCTTTTCGACATCACCTGGTGGAGGAGCAAGAGCAATTTCGGGACCGAAATCCACGAGACCGCC
Organism: Blastocystis sp. subtype 4; assembly: GCF_000743755.1. Lineage (NCBI taxonomy): Eukaryota > Bigyra > Opalinata > Blastocystidae > Blastocystis > Blastocystis sp. subtype 4. Next base: position 35,818 of record NW_014569480.1, on the reverse strand, counting down.
TTGAGAAGTCATTTCAGCCATGGCTAATACCACTGATCCCAAGGCAGCTCGATCTTCATAATAGACTCCAAATCGAGTAGGCGAGAAGGTACGACATCGGATAAAGGAATATAAACCGCTTATTTGGCCACTACCTCCTCCTTTCTGATGATCGAGATAACCGCCCACATAGAGGTGATCAGTTTGGGGGTTATATTTGAACAGAATTGACTCGATTCCGTTATTATTGTTCTCATAGATGAAGGTTAAAACAGCGCTGGTCTCGTCCAATCTATATCTCACAGACTTGATGATTCATACCTTGCCATATCCATAAATCCAAAACTGTCCTTGGGGATCCTTTTTATTTCTCCGACAGAGATTGTCAGATTGTCATAGACAGTACCAAGACCATAATGAATTGTACTATCAGTGACCTTCGGATACTTCTCAGGGTGTAGCTGTCGATCATAGACATCCACATTCTCATCATTCCACCACGGTTCACGAGCATGTGCCACAATGAACTTATTCGACGAAAGACCCACAATGTCATGAAAGATGTAGTCTTCTGAATACTCATAGATAGGTCCCCAGACCATGTTCATGTCTTCATCACCAACTAAGCATCCAGCTACAGCGGTAATGATATTATTACGTCCATAGTACGACATAATAGCGCATGAATCATTAAGGGTCATCAGCTCAGGTTGAATTGAATCCACTGGAGTCGGAACAGAGTAGTTGCCAAAAACGACTCCGATCTCACCATTTTCAAACGTGACACGAGCAGGAATAACACGTTTGCTTCCCAGACTCAATACAATGTTTCCTTGAAGAACAATGAGATCATCAACACGATGAGCCATTCCTTGAATCATCGGAAGACTGACCTATTCTGATATTCCTCACCCATAACTACTGTTTTTTCTGCTATCAACTCATCGTTATCAGGATTGATGACCGACACTAACATCTCACTGTCATATTGTGCTACATGAATAATCTCATTGACTGCAACTGTATGCAAGTGATACATGGTCCGGTTATGGATGTCGTGAATATGACGATAAATCGTCGTTCCTGCTCCCTGCTTCAAACGACCCGACGCATCCACAGATACAACATCTCCCAACTTTACTTCCTTATTTACCATGTCAAGTGGGAAAGTGATTGTTTTGGAGGAGATATCTCTCTATACATTGTTATCTCATGATTCACTTACGCGTTTTTCCATACTACACCAAGCAACAATGATTGCTACGATAGCAACAGATAAAGCAAGTACAGTCTTCCATAGATCACTTGTAATGAAAGATTTACCACTGACCGATGACTGCTTCTCTTCTACCTTTGCTTCTTGGTCAACTAAAGTTTCTGACATAAGAAAAAGCAGATACACCAAAAAACAAATTGGTAGCGAGAAATGAGACATGATACCGCCACCTCCAGTTTCCACTTTTAGCATGTTTTAATAATAAACAACAAAAACCATCAGTAGTAAAAGAACTCTTAACGTTTGACCCACTGCTGAGGCCTTCTTGCCTTTCTGCGTCCAGGCTTCTTTCTCTCAACAATTCGAGGATCCGCTGTCAGAAGACCCGCTACTCGTCAACATCTGTCTGAAACCCTACCTTTTGAAAGTATAGGACCATAGGTATTCTGATAATGCTCCAAAGCCTTGGCTAATGCAATACGAATGGCTTCTGATTGACCTGTCGTTCCTCCTCCTGTGACTGTTGCATGAATATCATACTTCTGGAAAGTCATAGTAATCGCTAGGGGAGCCAATACTTGATCACGGTTATTTCCCATAGGGAAGTACTATTCCTAATAATTCCATTCAATCCTCACATCAATCAGAGATCTTCCATTGATATCAATCTTTCCTGTTCCTTTACGAATAAATACACGAGCTGTAGCATTCTTACGTCTATTCCTCACAATTCTCATATATCTCTACTTGCCTCCTCCATAAGCAACACGGGTTCCATCTTTCGTTATCTGAATATTCTTTGTGATAAAGCTTCCACTACTATGATTGCCACGCTTTTTAACTTCAGGTTCCGTATCTTTCACCGCTTTCAAAGGCCACATACCAGTAGTATCCAACTGTTCTTCCACTTGATTATTCTTGTTTGCATCATAGTACTCTCGCTTCGAATGAACAGACTCCTTCATCTCCTCGTCATTTTTCTCTGTTTCTTTCACTTCCTGTTGCTCCACTCTCCGCTTTAGTTTCTCATCCAAATCCTCCATCTATTCATAATACTCCCAATTTCTGGAGTACAATCCATGTCGGAATAGGATACTTCAGTGTCTCTGATTCATCTTCAGCTGATTTGATGATAGCATTGTCTTTGGTAATCTCCCGTTTCTTGTCTCGCAGGCCCTCAATTGACATATCATGATCAGGTTCCACAAACGAACCCTTGATAATCTCCTCTTGAATACGTGAAATGAACTCCTTCTTCACAACAGGTAACATGCCATGATCATCAACTATGATAAAGAGAGAACAATGAGACAACAGTATTGAGGAGGAAGAGATTTGGAAAGAGAGTTGTAGAGTTGTTTGAAGGAAGGATCCATCATGATAGTAGCGAACTATGAGTGAAGCAAAATGCGAAGGTAAACATCATAAACAAGTTGCTTTCGTTCTTTCGCCGTTTTTGCCTCCACTTGAAGAGATGAAAGAAGGTTCTCAATGAATTCCTTATCCTACCAGTAATTCGATTTGTGAGAACGAACAATATCAGGCTTGTTTTCACTGGTTTGAGAAGGAGTGGCTGAATCTGAGGACAGAGTGGTTGAGTTAGACGGAGCGTTAGACAATACTACTTCTTGCTCAGATGATACAGGTGCAGGTTCCGAAGAAGTGACTTGTTCTGGTGATGAGACTGATTCCGTTGCCGATTCATTCGAAGCCACTTACGATCAATTCAATGGAATAATCAATACCATTTTTGTCTTCAAGAGTTGTTGCTGCAAGATTGGACAAGTCTTGAGGAGGTAGAACAACTATGAATAACAAAATCAAATCCATATAGTACCATTTGTATCAGGCATATCAGTATTTCCTCCTTCTATACATTATACAGTGAAAACAAGAATCAACGTGTTTCTTCCGAGAACATCCTCCGAGATTGCATTCTCACCAATTGTGCTCCTGCGTGAGTCAATCTATTTCGTCAATACATAAACTCATATCAATACTGAGTAGAGGCGCATAAACAACGTACACCTCTTGCCACAAGAATGCGTGATAACATTGGTTTTCAAAACAAAACCGAGATTGATCAAGGCAGGAGAGATCTACGAGAAACAGCGAGTGGAAGGAGTGTTCATGATTATCAATAATGACATGTTCAGTGGTTCTTTCATCCTTTCTTAGAACTGTTTCATTATAAATTGGATGTATATTCAACAAACACAATATTTGCCTTCATCAATGATAATTTTGTCCGTCAACTACAAATCACCCAATCCTCGGAATCTCACCTTTCCATATCCCTCAAGGAACACTTTCACAAAATCAATTCCGTTCTTAACATCTTTGCTTCCCATAGTTTCGCGAATACTGTGCATGGCAAGTTGAGCAAGACCACAATCCACTGTGTAGATCCCTTCCTTTGTACTCACAATAGGTCCAATCGTAGTTCCTCCATTCATGTCTTGTCTGAGAACGAATTGCTGAACAGGGACATTGGCCTCACGACACAACTTCATGATAACAGAGGTGGAAAGAGAAGATGTTGCGTAACGTTGCTTACAATGTTCCTTGATCACCATACCTTTGTTAATCATTGGTTGGTGATTCGACTCATGCTTGTTCGCAAAGTTCGGATGGATTGCATGAGCCATATCCTAAATATTACATCCCATTCCCAATCCAACGCAAGATAGAAGCATACTCTTGCGACGAGAGATTCTCGCCATTTCCGTTGAAGGACAGATGGCTCGGAAAACATCTCCCAACATTGTACTACCAGCTCCCATCAAAGAGCGAGAACCAACCTCTTCATTATCATATAATACCATCACACTGGACATCAAATCTCCAAGCTATGATTACCGAATGTTCTCTTCTTCATCCAAGTGTTCAGCCGATAAGAATCCTTCCAGAGTGCAATAACTACAGGCAAGATTGTCAAGACCCCGCCCTGTAATCAGCTCCTTTTTCAAACCTCCAATTCGAGCAACCTAGATAAAATGATTATAACATCGCTACATTAAGATCGTAAAGGAAGAGTTCAAAATCCAAGACATTAGCAGGAGATACATGAATATGATCACAGACAAATTGGACCAAATGGGCATCATGTCGCTTGTAGATCTCTTCCTTCTCCTCCTTTTCTTCTCCTACAATGAATGTCTCTCACAAGGCCAACCAGTGAGACCAAGAATAGGTGGAAGCATCGTTTCTTTGTTGAGTTCCATAGCATCTTTACTCGAAGAGTCACGAAGATGAATGGCAAGAGAAGGGATAATGCCAACGCACTCGTCAATATTCACCAGTTTTGAGGAAATCATTCCATTCTCCTCAACCTATGTATCATCTATCCAATTCACACTTACAAATACACGTCCAGCAATTCCAAGATCGCGATCCAGCCATGATGACCAGATACCACCTCCATAAGTTTCTACACCTAGCTGACAGTATCCATTTGACTGGATTTTGGAAATGGGTTTCAAGCGCAAATAAGGAGAATCTGTATGCGCTGCAACAATCGAATAACCGTTTCCTTCTTTATAGTGTCCGCCTACTGCGATGGCAACAATAGCAGATTCATTGCGAGTGAAGAAATACTTTCCCATAGGTTCTACACTCTTTCCCCATGTAGTCTTTTCACTCACACGTCTGAATCCACTTGAAGTGAGACGCTCGCAACACTCCTTGACAACGTGAAAGTTGCTGCAACCCTTTCTCAGAAACTGTACAAATGCTTCTGCAGATTTCAAATACTCCGTTTCCATCGATTACTAAATAGAGTTCTTTCAGTAATTCGCTTGGAATGAATATTCCTAAGAGTACTCGCCTCTTGTCGTCATTTTCGGACTATGAAAGTCTTGGAAACCAATCGATATCTGTGGAATTGACATTGATGGATGATATGTAGTTTTCAGTTGTCAAAGAAATCGAAGATGCTTCTATTATTCAAAAACTTTTACAAGTACTTAGTTTGGACAAGATACGGGCATTTCTAGTTAAAGATATCCATTGTCGTTAGATTAACGTTCAAACCTTGACTGTTCACATGTGAATCAGTTGGATGTGGATACAGAATACATTGTAATCTTATTCAACAATTGGGGTGAAGCGATTGGATCTCATATGGAGCAGCAAGTAATTACTTAAATATCTAAGATGATCCCATAGCGTCAGGTGGATATTTCTGGAAATTCAGTAACCTCACGTTTCTTTGAATTGTATATCTTTTCTTTGGTTATTGTTCTAGAAGTGAAGGACACATGACGAGATGTTTTTGTGTCGATTATACTCAAGCTGAAGATTCAGGTTCCCATTTACCTACCACTGTAGCCATAAACCTTGGATCAAACTGTCAGTTCATTTATTCGTTGTCATCTAGATCTTATCTACTCATCGTCTGTCTCTCGGCCTGACTATATCAGAGCTCTTGCTTTCAGTGCCACCAATACCCCTTCATCAACTCCAGTAAAGCAACCTAAAGCAACTACGATCTCGGTTCGGAAGAATGATAAATACAGCGACCAACCACTTAAAACTCTTGCATTGATTCGATCGGATGATCGAACAATTAATCTCAGTGGTATCATTGTGAAAGCAATGAACATTCAACAGTGTGGAAGTGGGGATTACAAACGGAATATCTTCATTGTTGACGAGTCTTCGACGGTTCCCTTTCTGATTTCTGTATTTTTCAGAGATCGTTGTTCAGGAGATGTCTTTTCTGTAACGTTTATTCATTCTCTTGATCTCTAAGGTACTGGGATCCCCTGTTTTCTTCTCAACGTTAAAGATCTCTTCATACAAGGGTGGTTGTACAGGCGTTGCTTCTTCATCATATACAGGAGTCACTGTATTCAATATTGTCCAGAATAAGGTAGATTTGTGATTCTCCTTTCAGGTTCAGTTCGAATCGATTCATGATTCTATTGATGCTAATTCCACAGTAAATCGTTGTAATGAACTGTCAGCTTGGTTTATGAATGTATGATTCATGAACTGTCTATTATTTAGCTTCCTAGCGACGTTCTGAGTCAACTCACAAAACAACAGTATAGCAGATTACTGGCTTCGGTATCAGAAGAGTTGGCATGGATCATGAGTTTCACTCTAGAGATGTGTTTGATGCAGTTGTAAAAGTTGTTGATATCGAGCCTATTAATCAAGAATATGTAACATTTGAACGATTCTAATGAATCACTAGGTTGCCTCCATAACCTGTTTTGATTCTTCTCTCGTCTATTTATCACCAATTCCAACGAATCATACTACGGTTATTCGTATTGATTCACAGATTCGATGTGATCCTGTTCGTTTAGTGTTTTCTCTTCATTTCTAGTATTTCTCTCAATCATCAAAATTACATTACTTTAAATTTTTCGATTTGGTATATCGAAGGGGAATGATCCTATACACAGATCGATCTTCCTTTTTAGTGATTCCTCCTGATCTTAGCATTGCTCAAGATTTGGAAAAGATGTGGAAACTTGCTTTGATAATGCCCCTAACGACAGAACCTATCTGTCGATTCCCTCCTAATGCTACCGCTAAACCTAACTTGTTGTGTAATATCGATCATCCAGGTACCTATGCTATACGATGCAGCGTTCTTCATGTTGAACAGTTGAATGAAATGAGTTTAGTATTGCGAGTGACAGATGGCACAGCAGAATGTTTGGTAGAAGTGAGTCAAGAGTGTTTAGGTCTTTTCCAAATGTCTTCTCTGAATCAACTTGTAGGTGTTGGAATAGAGAATAATAAGTAGGCTGAGATTATACCTCTACATCGGTACTGTATGGAATTGATCATAACATTTGATAATATGGATAGTAATATTGGACGAGTTGAATATTCCTATTATGTTTGTTCAAAAAACAAAATTTAGACACACTTCTGATGAATGATTCCTACACCACTTTCATCATACTCACTCTTTGTTACCCACATCTGCTTGAAAGAAGAAAGAGTTGTCAACAAAGCACCTCCAATCCATACCATGTACTTACGTTCAGGGGAAGCCAAAACCTTCACCTTCACATCCGCAGGGACAAGAGACAACAGTTCCTTCTGGAGACGTTCACCAATTCCAGGATACATGGTCGACCCTCCAGAGAGAATGATATTATTGTAGAGAGATCTACGAATATCCACATCACACTTCTGAACAGTAGCATAAGTGGTTTCATGAACACCTCCATTTCGTAGCTCACGACCGGCCATTGTAGGATTAAACAGTACTTCAGGTACTCTGAAACGCTCATTCCCAATAGTGATAATATTGCCATCAGGAAGCTCATAATCTCGTTCAATAGTCGAACCCTCATTGGCAATCTTCATCTCCTTATCAAAGTCATAAGCCACATAACAAAGTTTCTCCTTAATATCACGAACAATCTCACGTTCAGCACTGGATGTGAAAGTATATCCACGCTCGGTAAGGATTGTCTGCATGTATTCGGTAAGGTCACGTCCAGCAAGATCCATTCTTAGAATAGCATGAGGAATCGAATATCCTTCGTAGATTGGTACTGTGTGAGTGACACCATCTCCAGAATCTACCACCAGACCCGTTGAACGACCGGCAGCATACAGAGACAAAACAGCCTGAATTTGGATGTACATTGCCGGAATATTAAACGTTTCAAACATGATCTGAGTCATACGTTCACGATTAGCCTTCGGGTTCAGGGGAGCTTCGGTTAACAAAACAGGGTGCTCTTCAGGCTGAGCACGAAGCTCATTGTAAAAGGTATGGTGCCAAATCTTCTCCATATCATCCCAATTAGTGACAATTCCGTGTTCAATAGGATACTTCAGATTCAAAATACCCCTCTTAGACTCCGCTTCCTCACCAACAAAACAGTCCTTGTTCTCCATTCCTACCATGTACATAGGAACCTTGGGACGACCGACAATAGATGGAAAAACAGCACGAGGAGCGTCATCTCCTGAGAATCCAGCCTTACACATACCCGAACCGTTATCAATGATAATTGCTAGATATTAGATTCCTCTTATGGAAATTTCAATACAATCTTCAGACATCTTTAGAGAACGATTTTCAATTCTTTTCTACAAGGTTTTTGTCACACTCCCTTCAAGAGAAATGATCAAACCCCGAGCACCCACTAGCAAGACGATTCTTTGTGTCATGGATTTTTAGGAGGATGCCACTTTCCTGTCTATGATAATTAGAGGAAGATACGATAGATCAATGATTACCACTCAGTGTCCATTATTCGAATTACTGTGATCAGTTATTTACATCCTACTTATATTTCTCTGGATCTAGATATGGATGTAGTAGTGATTCTTTTCGTCAGATTAATCTTATTATCCATCTAGCATTTCTTATACATAGTACATCAAGTTTCGTTGAACTCAACAATTCAGTTAATTGTTATGTATCCAGGTGTCAAGCCACCTCCAGAGGTAGATACAAATACCCTAGAATCTGCATTTACAGAATGTTCAAATGTTCTTTACATTGAGAACTATACATGTTCAACAAAGTTGGACTACGCCAATGAGCGGAGAAGTAAGAGTTTATCAGATGGATATTTATTCTAGTTCTTGAGGAGAAGAAGTCAAAGAAGAAGGGTTGGAATAGGACTGGTTGGATCCTCGATTTTGTTTTAATTTGTAGTCATTCCAGATAGTAACAACATTCCAATGTCAAATTGGTGTGCTCTTTTGAGTTATCGGGTAAAGACAAACATTTTGGATACGTTGGCTGCAGAACAGCAAGGAAATCTGGATTTTAGGCAGAAGGCAAGACAAATTGTGGATGTATGTAAGCAATCCTCAATTGTAAGGTTCGTTGCATGTCTTGATATGAAGAGATCGATTACCCAAAATACAGAAAAGGCCACTGCGATTGTAAAGGAGGTTTTAGCGTTCCGAAAGAAGACGAAGGATTGTTATGCTAAGAAACAACCCACTCCACTTTCTTTCTGGGATTCTACTTTCAAGACTGTCTTTCCGGTCATGAATGAAACCGGGCCTTCTAGTATCATGCTCCATGAACAGATTAGTGGTTTTATTGATCAAGGCATTCAAAAATTCGATGCTGAATTACTGAAAGGAATTGTTCCTGAGAAATTTTATGACGGAATTCAGTTCTACTTGAATTACATTCTTCGTGTAATCCACATTCAGATTCCAGATGAAGATATCATGAAAGGAACACGTTGTCAGGCGAATCAAATTGATGCATTATCTGAATATTCTATTGGTAATATAATGAGTGTGATGAAACTGGTATTCTTCATGCTTTACAATCCTACGACTGGAGTAATGATTGAAGATAAGGAGCATTGTCGGAATGAGTCAATAGAATGAGGTGTAGTGGAATCATATATGCTGAGTGATGTTCAAAGCTTCACAAGCATCTTGTATGGACGAATCTGTGCTCAATTTGTGACACTTCAGGATCCTGTTTTCGTTCAGTTACTCCAATCGACGATTACAAATGCTGTGTTTGTACATACTTCTCCATTGATTCAGGATGTGGTGCGTCGTCGTTGTGAAGAGAAGAACAAGGCCTTTATTGCGGCATTCCAAGCTTATCTGAAAGTGAATCCTGAAGGCATTTCAGTACTTGATGTTCTTACAGATGAGTCGGATCCCAAAACGCAAGAATTCGTTACAAGCATTGATACGACACTGGAAATTGCCTCTCCAATGTACAAGATCCGTGGTTATCAAGCACTGATGATGGTAAGCGTGAATGAAACTAATTATTGGTAGAATATGTTTCATTACGTGTATCAGCAGTTACAGAAGGAGGGGATCACAATGGAAACACCAGAAATAATGGACAATATTAATACTTTTATCCTTCTCGTGAGTGAGTCAACAAGAATTGATGACTAGTTGAATTATGAGTACTTCTATCCTGACCTTCAGTTCTTATTACTCTTCAGAGATTGTACTCAGCTTCTTCCTGTAAATGGTAATAGTAATAAGGATTTTCAATGTAGATACTGCTCTCTCGTATCTCTATGCAGCGTTCAACAAGGTGTGTTCAATTATTGGATTCTCCGTGTTGAATATTTGTTAGAGAAACAACAATTCAAAACTATGGAATCGCCATATAACAACTATATTTTCACTTTGATATCACATTATTGATCTGAGAGGATAAAAGCACGCACAAAAGAGAGTATTTGAAATCTATCATTCACAAATCTGTTCAAAATCTACATAATAGATACGAACACCTGTGTGTAATCGATCTCATTGAATTTCAGGTCAGCAAAGCAAGTGAAGAGAAAGGCAGAACCCAACCATGAAGCAAATTTGTTCTGCGGATCATATCTATCTCATTCAAATACATTCCATACAATTGAAATCACATTCATAAACAATGATAGAATAGCAGGATAATCAGGTGGAAGCATGTCAGGATAAATACGCGGATATGGATACTCATCATAATAAGACTCTCGTTTGACATCAACATCCTTGGGAGATGGTTGAACTTTACAGGCAACTAAGGAGATCCACTCGTCAGCGTTTCGATGCCTATCTCTCCGCTGCATTCGAGAAAATGACTTGATTTGATCCACGACGGAATGGGAATCAGCCAATTTCAGTATTCCACCGTGTTCATCTATTCTTTTCAAATACTCGTTGCTTTGACATTTGAAATTCTATAATCAAGAATATGGAAGTTGTCGAAGATGATGAGTTTATTCAGAAGCAAATCGAGTTGGAACAGCAGGAACAACTGGACGAAGCTTTAAAGACTCGCGCTCGGAAATGGCAGCAGAAACGAGTGAAGAAGTTCAAACAGGAAACAAAAGGACGATTAGTGAGTATGCAAAACAGCGACATGCCTGTTGAACAGCTTCGAAAGATTGTTAAAGATCATGGAGATATGTCATCTCGCAAGTTTCGGAATGATAAGCGAATCTATCTGGGTGCTCTAAAGTCTTCGTTATCTGTGAAGAATAATAAGTAGATTTATGCCTCATGCAATTCTAAAATTGCTTGAAAACATGCCTATGCCATGGGAACAGGTTCGTATAGTGAGAGTATTGTATCACACTACTGGAGCGATTACATTGGTGAATGAAGTCCCGATGGTAATTGAACCTGTGTTTATTGCCCAGTGGTCAACAATGTGGGTGATGATGCGAAAGGAGAAGCGAGATCGTCGTAACTTCAAGCGAATGCGATTCCCTCCATTCGATGATGAAGAACCTCCTTTGGACTATGGAGACAATATTCTGGATGTGGAACCAACAGATGCTATTCAAATGCGTGATTTGGATCCTGAAGATGATGCAGCTGTAATCGAATGGCTATACGATCATCGTCCTCTATCAGAGGATCGTCGTTATACGAATGGTCCTTCTTATCGGAAGTGGCATCTGTCGATTGCAATTATGGGTAATCTGTATCGTTTGTCAAATCAACTCCTGTCAGATATTCAAGATCAGAACTATTTCTATCTCTTTGATAAGAAGTCATTCTTCACAGCAAAAGCATTAAATGTGGCTATTCCTGGAGGACCAAAATATGAGCCTCTTGATAAGGACATTGTATGAATGAATTGGAATGAATAATGAATAGGAAGTTGATGAAGATTGGAATGAGTTCAATGATGTGAATAAGATTATTCTTCGTAATCCTCTTCGTACAGAGTATCGTATTGCGTATCCCTATATGTATAATGAGAGAACTCGTCATGTAGCAATTCCATTCTATCATTATCCTGCTTCAGCTTATATCAAATCAGATGATCCTGATCAACCTGCCTTCTATTTCGATCCAATTATTAACCCAATTCCTGCTTTTTATAGTGAACATGCTCATAGTGTAGTAGTAAGAGATGAAGAGAAGAATGAGGTGTAGGAAGTGGATTTGGATGAAGGAGATTTCAAGTTGCCTGATGGTGTATTCCCAATCTTATCAGGAGCTCCTTTGTATACAGGTGAGTGAGATTGAATGATGAGTGGATGTTGTTGATTAGTGTAATGAGTATGATTGACTAGTGTGATTGAGATATGATGAATGAGTGTGATGAATAAGACTGATTGATTGAATGATGATTGATGTACTTTCTCTTCTCCTATAACACTCTAACCTCCCAGAAACAACCTCCGAAGGTATAGCTCTCTACAATGCAATTGAATGATATGATGAATGAGTGTGATGAATGAGACTGATTGATTGAATGATGATTGATGTACTTTCTCTTCTCCTATAACACTCTAACCTCCCAGAAACAACCTCCGAAGGTATAGCTCTCTACAATGCAGTCCATTCAATCTTCGTTCAGGTCGTACACGTCGTTGCTTCGATGTTCCTCTTGTCAATACTTGGTATCGTGAACATGTGAGCTATGAACTCCCTACCAAAGTGAAAGTCTCGTATCAGAAACTTCTCAAAGGCTGGGTTATGAATCAACTCCACAACAAACCTCCTAAGGCTCAGAAGCGTCGTGATTTACTCCGTAGTCTCCACTCAACCAAATTCTTCCAAACTACAGAGGAAGATTGGGTCGAAGCAGGTTTACAAGTGGTTCGTCAAGGTTTCAACACTTTGAATCTGCTGATTCATCGTCGAGGTTTGAATTATCTCCATCTTGATTATAACTTCAATCTAAAACCAATCAAAGTACTCACGACAAAGGAACGAAAGAAATCTCGTTTTGGTAATGCATTCCACTTGACGCGAGAGATTCTTCGACTCACCAAAATCATTGTGGATTGTAACGTGCAGTTCCGCTTGGGGAATATCGATTCATATCAACTTGCAGATGCTCTGCAGTACTGTTTTGCTCACATTGGTCAGTTGACAGGTATGTACCGATACAAGTATCGCTTGATGCGCCAAGTCCGCATGTGCAAGGATTTGAAGCACTTGGTTTATTATCGATTCAACACTGGACCTGTTGGCAAGGGACCAGGATGTGGATTCTGGTTCCCTTCATGGCGTGTATGGCTCTTCTTCCTACGTGGTATTGTTCCATTGTTAGAGCGATGGCTTCAGAATCTGTTAGCTCGTCAGTTTGAAGGTCGACATTCGAATGCTACTCCTCATACAGTCACAAAACAGCGTGTTGAATCGAATTATGATTTGGAGTTGCGTGCTGCTGTGTTGCAAGACATTCTAGATATGATGCCTGAAGGAATCAAAGCGAATAAATCTCGTACAATTCTCCAACATCTATCAGAAGCATGGCGATGCTGGAAGGCAAATATTCCATGGTCTATTCCTGGTATGCCACCTGCGATTGAAGCTCTCATTCTACGATATGTCAAAGCAAAAGCAGATTGGTGGACGAATGTGGCACATTATAATCGTGAGAGGATCCGACGAGGAGCTACTGTGGATAAGACTGTATGTAAGAAGAATGTGGGTAGATTGACTCGCCTGTTCTTAAAGAAGGAGCAGGAGCGTCAACAGAACTTCTTAAAGGATGGCCCATATGTGTCTGTTGAGGAAGGTATCGCCATCTATAAGACAGCTGTGAACTGGTTGGAGAGTCGGCACTTCAGTCCTATTCCCTTCCCTCCTACACAGTATAAACATGATACGAAGCTCTTAACCTTGGCTTTGGAACGATTACGTGAGAATTACAACAGCAATAGTCGAATGAATCAACTTCAACGTGAAGAACTGGGTTTGATTGAACGTGGTTTTGACAATCCACATGAGACACTTCAACAGATCAAGCGATATCTCCTTACTCAGCATGTATTCAAGGATGTATCACTTCAATTCCTTGACCTCTTCTCCACTCTTATTCCTGTCTACGAGATCGATCCTCTGGAGAAGATCACAGATGCGTATCTGGATCAGTATTTGTGGTATGAAGCAGACAAACGGAAGTTATTCCCCAATTGGATCAAACCTAGTGATGAAGAACCACAGCCATATCTTGTCTACAAGTTCTGTCAAGGTATCAATAATCTGACCGATTTCTGGAATTGTGATAATGGTGAATGTAATGTATTGATGGAAGCAAGTCTTGATAAGGTGTATGAGAAGATGGATCCAACACTGCTTTCTCGTTTACTACGTCTGATTGTGGATCATAACATTGCTGACTATATGAGCAAGAAGTCGAATGTGAAGATCACATTCAAGGACATGGAGCATATCAACCACTATGGTCTCATTACTGGACTTCAGTTTGCTGGATTCATATTCCAATATTATGGACTTATTCTGGATTTACTATTATTGGGAATGCAACGTGCTTCAGAATTAGCTGGTCCTCCTTCACTTCCTAATAAGTATTGTTGTTTCCATGATACAGAGACAGAAATCCGACATCCTATTCGACTGTATACTCGTTATGTTGATAAGGTGTATGTTGTATTCCGTTTCACTGCAGATGAAGCCAAGGATTTGATTCAACGGTTCCTTACAGAACATCCTGATCCTAATAATGAGAATATCGTGGGATATGTGAATAAGAAGTGTTGGCCTCGTGACAGTCGAATGCGACTAATGAAGCATGATGTGAATCTGGGTCGTGCTGTGTTCTGGAATATGAAGGCACGATTACCACGAAGTCTAACCACTTTTGAATGGGAGAAATCATTTGTATGTGTGTATTCTCAAGATAATCCAAATTTCCTGTTTGACATGTGCGGATTTGAGGTACGTATTCTACCAAAGTGTCGAACTCCACGAGAACAGCAAGTCCAAGCTCGTGATGGAGTATGGCCTTTACAGAACGAAGCAACGAAGGAACAAACGGCCATGGCCTTCTTACGTGTGGATGATGATAGTATGAAACAGTTCGAGAATCATGTGCGTCAGATTCTGATGAGTAGTGGAGGAACCACCTTTACGAAAGTGGCAAATAAGTGGAATACTGCATTGATTGGTTTAATGACTTATTTCCGAGAGGCTGTGATAAATACTGAACCAATGTTAGATCTACTTGTGAAGTGTGAGAACAAGATTCAGACTCGAATCAAAATTGGGCTTAACAGCAAGATGCCGAGTCGATTCCCACCTGTAGTGTTCTATACACCCAAGGAGTTAGGAGGATTAGGCATGTTGTCAATGGGTCATATCCTAATTCCTCAAAGTGATCTCACATATAGCAAGCAGACATCTGTTGGTATCACACACTTCCGTAATGGAATGAGTCACGAAGAAGATCAGCTAATTCCTAATTTAGCTCGATACATCTCTCCATGGTTATCAGAATTCGAATCATCACAAGCTGTTTGGGCTGAGTATGCATTGAAGAAGGCAGAAGCCAATGCTAAGAATCGTCGATTGACGTATGATGATCTGAGTGATTCATGGGAATTGGGTCTGCCTCGTATCAATACACTATTCCAGAAGGATCGTCATACCTTGGCATATGATAAGGGATATCGTGTCCGGTTGGTATTCAAGCAATATACACTATTGCGATATAATCAAATGTGGTGGACACATCAGAGTCATGATGGTCGACTATGGAACCTTAACAATTATCGTACCGATGTGATTCAACATCTTGGAGGTGTGGAGACAATTCTTGAACATACACTATTTAAGGCAACTGCATTCCCTACATGGGAGGGTTTATTCTGGGAGAAAGCTTCTGGTTTTGAGGAATCAATGAAGTACAAGAAGCTTACGAATGCTCAACGAAGTGGTCTGAATCAGATTCCAAATCGTCGTTTCACACTCTGGTGGTCACCAACGATCAATCGAGCAAATGTTTATGTTGGTTTCCAAGTGCAACTGGATCTGACAGGTATCTTCATGCATGGAAAGATTCCCACACTGAAGATTTCTCTTATTCAGATCTTCCGAGCTCATCTCTGGCAGAAGATCCATGAGAACATTGTAACAGATCTGTGTCAAGTGTTTGATCAGGAATTGGATAATTTGGCCATTCAAAGTGTTGAGAAGCTCACAATTCATCCTCGAAAGTCCTATAAGATGAATGCTTCATCATCTGATATTCTGTTGACTGCAGCTCATCGTTGGCCTACTTGTAAACCATCCTTATTGCATGATGATAAGGATGAATTCACAGAACAACCTACACAGGCTTATTGGTTTGATGTTCAGCTTCGTTGGGGTGATTATGACTCTCATGACATTGAGAGGTATTGTCGAGCTAAGTTCCTTGAATACATCTCAGATTCAATGACTAACTATGCTAGTCCCACAGGAACATTACTGGGTATTGATCTGGCTTATAACATGTACAGTGGGTTTGGCCACTATATCCCTGGATCCAAGTTTGTACTTCAACGAGCTATGGCCAAAATCATGAAAGTGAATCCTGCTTTGAGTGTATTACGAGATCGTATTCGATCTGGTCTTCAGTTATACTCATCAGAACCTACAGAACCAATGTTGAGTAGTCAGAATTACAATGAATTGTTCAGTAATCAGATCACATGGTTTGTGGATGATACGAATGTGTATCGTGTGACAATGCATCATACTTTTGAAGGAAACGTCACAACAAAGCCTATGAATGGATTTATCTCCATTATCAATCCTCGAACAGGACAGTTGTTCCTGAAAGTGATTCATACGTCCGTGTGGGCAGGTCAGAAGCGTCTCACTCAACTGGCCAAGTGGAAGACGGCTGAAGAGTTAACAGCAATTATCAAGAGTATGCCAGTAGAAGAGCAGCCTCGTCAAATCATTGTAACCAGAAAGAATTTGATGGATGCTGTACAGAGTCAGATGGTGGATTTCCCGAACTGTGTTTTGAAGAACAGTGAGATGCAACTACCGTTTGCTGCCTTAGCAAAGGTTGAGAAGATTGCTGATCATGTGTTGAAGGCTACAGGTCCTAGCAATGATCTGTTTAATTTGTATGATGATTGGTTGGAGACAATCTCTTCCTATACTGCTTTCAGTCGATTGATTCTGATTCTTCGTGCGATGGGAACGAATCCTGTTCAGACGAATGCGATTTTGCGTCCTACTGTGAACACTATCACTCAACCAAATCATATCTGGCCTACATTCACTCCTGAGCAGTGGGTAGAGGTGGAACATCAACTGACAGATCTCGTACTCTCATACTACAGCAAGCAGAACAATGTGTCTGTGACTTCACTAACTCAGTCTGAGATTCGTGATATCATTCTGGGCATGCCTATTGCAGCTCCTTCACAACAACGTCAACAGATTGCAGAGATCGAGTCACAGCAACGAGATCAGTCGAAGTTAGTGTCAGTGACCACACGATCGACAAATGTGTTGGGTGAGGAGATGACTGTGACGACAACATCACAATATGAGCAACAGACCTTCGCCTCTCGTACAGACTGGAGAACACGAGCAGTATCAGCAGGAAACTTGGCAATGCGTGTGAAGCAGTTAACAGCAACACCATGTCTGGAAGGTGACAACACTTATGTGCTGCCTCTGAATCTGGTGAGGAAGTTCATTACTATCAGTGATCTTCGAGTCCAGATTGCTGGATTGATGTATGGTGTGTCTCTCGCTGATGATCCTCGTATCAAGGAGGTACGAATTATTGTATTGCCTCCTCAAATGGGCAGTTCTCAATGTGTCCAATTGCCTGATTCTCTTCCTGAGCATGATCTGTTAGAGGGTTTGGAGCCTCTGGGTTGGATTCATACACAACCGAGTGATCTTCATCGTTTGTCAACACGAGATGCATTCATTCATGCTCATATGTTGGATCTGCATAGTGAATGGGATGGAAAGAAGACCTCAGTTATCACCTGTTCATTTATTCCTGGATCAGTGGCTGTGTCTGGTTACAATCTCACCAAAGAAGGATATGATTGGGGTAGAGCTTGTAAGGATCAAGGAGCCTCTGATTTGGGATTTGATGAGAATACGATGTACCATGGATGTCCTGTCATCTTCAGTAATAAGTTCTTGGGCAGTTTCTTGGTTCCTGCAGAGAATAGTTGGAACTATAACTTCCGAGGTACGCAATTCCGTGTAGGAGATGGGTATGATGTGACACCAGATGTCCCGAAGGAGTATTATGATCCTGTAAGCATGAAGGGAATACATTGATATGTAGATTCATCGTCCTGAACATTTCTTGAGTTTTAGTAATATGGATCAAGTGGAGAGACCTGATGCAAGTCGTAATAATGTAGAAGAACGAGATGACGCTTTTAATTGGTCTGTTTGTTACGAACTGAAAAGCCAAATGTGAAGTTGGATCCTTGTTTTCTTGTTGTATCCACGTTTATATGTCATTTTGGAAGTGGGTTCGTATGGATTATCACAATAAAATCGCAGTAATAGATCCATTTTTCTGAGAGCTCACTTGTGTATGAAATATCACCAACATCTTCCTGATTCAATTAGGAGAGAATTGTATTGACCCGTACAGTGGTTTTCATTCTCTTGATAATCAAGCAAGGTGGTGTCGTTAGCGATTTCTTGCGTTTCTCCTAAATTATCATTAACAGACAGGTTCCAATGGGTGAAGAGAGTGGGATCTTGAATGTTGTGATTAATGATATAGATTCCTTTGTCTTCAAGGTGTATGTTAAGGATCAACGTCGCATTGAGCAAGTCCAAGAAATGATGGACAGTATGGAGATCGGAAGTTTGTTTTGAGTGAGAAACTCATAATTTGTAGACCTAGAATGGGATGGTTTTGAAGTTAAACGTGATCGTGCTGGTAACTACATTGAGGCAACGTATATCGTTTGGATTTTGTATGAGTGATAGAGCTACGGTCTCGCCAAAGTTCGTTAAGAAGGTTGAGGCGCGTGTTGCCAAGATCGGCTTTGTGGATAGAGTGAAAGTTGCATCAGAAGGATCTGGTGGTTCTGCAAAGAATACTTCGAATGATAAGTGTACAAGCAACCGTCTTCTCAATGAGAGTTCTGTTGCCACTTTAGACGTGATTGTTATCTTTAAGACATCATTTTGTAGTATGCTGTTGACTATGCAATTGGACAACTCCGTTTGATGAGAGGTCATCTGGCAACAGCTACTGATGGCAACATTCGAGGTCGTCTTGTAGTGAATTTTGAAGGAGACATGGCAGTGGGTTCTTCTGTAGTCTTGTTGAGCTTCATCAAATGTAGATTAGTGTTTTGGGCAAAATGCGATATCATGAGACAAATTACCGCTTGACGGATGCAACGACTATCTCTTGGTATGCTTCTCGTTCAGTAAGGATATTTGTCATTCCATAATTCATCAGAATTCGGAGTGGACACTAGTGGCAACAGGCCCCACGTACACTCCTATTGCAGAAGATGCTGGAAAGAAGGTATCAGTAGCAATCCACAATAAGGGCGTGGTGAATGAATGGGAAGTGGGCGCAGTGCATGTGAATCAGGATCTGGAGAATGAGGTGTGTGTATGAGAGAATGATTAGAATTAGATTCAAGAGTTATTGAAGAAGAAGAGGGCCATGACAATGAGTGTTCAAGTTATGACGGAGTTAACAGCAGAAGAGTCATCTAGTTAGTGAGAGGAAGAAGTGATAATGAATAGAAGCAGGACGACATGGAGAAGATTCAATCACAATCAATAAGAAGGGAGTTCAATTGGTGAAAGGAGGTCGTGTGATATATAAGAAGGAACATGGGTCTGAAGCAGTATTGTTCACAGTACGTACTGAACCTGCTCATGCAATTCTTCGTTTGGGTGAACGTGAGATTGAATTGGCATTTGCTTCAGCTGCTGAGTGTGCAAAACTGGTCTTGGCTGCCCGTGCTTATGGTGCTTGGGATACGTTGTGTATGATTTGTTCTCTCCCTCCTGTGGACAAACAGATCACTCCTGATGTGTCTATTGTGAATGCACTTATTCAAGCAGGATCTGCTGTTCAACCATTCACCTGGGTTGAATCATTCGTTTCTCTTCATATCTAGAATGTGGCTCCTGACTTGCAGCCTCCAATGCCTGAGGTAGATGATCAGGATCTCGATACGCTTACCCAGGCTGTGCAGAAGCTGGTAAGTTCTCGTCGAATCAAGGCTTCTACTCAAGCTATTCTGGTGGGTATGCTGTCAGCTATCAGTCAGGGATCCAGTACTGTGACATTGCCTCGACCTCAGGCATGGGTAGAACCAGAGAGTGAGGAGGAACCTGAAGAAGAGGAAGAGGAGGAGATGCCTCCAGAGGAGAGTAGTGGAATGGGTGCGGAAGTGGCTCCGGGTGGTGTAATTAGTGAGACAGAGTGTGAAAAGCGAATCGTAACGATGATACGAAGGAATAATGGGTAGAAGGAGGCTCCAGAAGGACCATGGTCAATTTCACCAGAGGTATACCAGAAGTTTAAGAAGTTCTTCCTGATGGGAACTGAGAATGACTTGTACGATGTAGCAAAGGGAATCGAACTCTTTGCAAAGAGTGGTCAGAAGGAGAAGTTGATCAATGAAGTGTAGGAGAGAGTTATGTGAATTGAGTGTAGTGTCACGTTAATCTGTGAGAAACGAGATAAGATGAATCTAATGGAGTTTGTGGTGATCATGCATATTTTGAAGGTAGGGGCAAGAATATGAATTGAGAGGTAGAAAATTAAGGATGGAAACAACATGTTCAAATCCATTCCAGAGGAGTTGGACTATGTGTTGAAAGGTCCTTCTTCGAAGCCAAATGTGTCGACTGCTGTCTCAACTAAACCAGCGAAGACTCCTGTGAAGCCTGCAAAGAAGCCAGCGAAAGAATCGAAAGAGCCAGAGATGAAGGAGAAGGGTGAGGATGAATGGAGTGTGAATGAAGGAATGGTAAAGAAGCTCCGAAATAGCTTCATGAAATTGAGTGAGGGAAATGAAGAAGTAAGTATTGGAAAGGCAATGAAAACGTTTGTGAAGAGTGAAGTGAAACCAAGAGATGTTGGTAATGTGGTGAAGATGGTATGCAATGGTCAACCAAAGACTATCCAGAGTGGTGAATTTGTGGTGATTATGGTGATCTTGCAACAGATTCGTAAGGGTTCAGATGTACCTTCTTCTGTCCCAGAACCATTGGAATCTCTTCTAGGAGGAAAGAAGAAGGCTGGAAAGGCAGGAAAACCAGGAAAAGCACCCGCTCGTAGAGATGAAGAGGAAGAGGAAGAAGGATCAGAATGGAATATTGATAAGAATACCTATGGAAAGTTGAAGAAGATGTTTGATCAGCAGACTGATGGTGAAGAGACTATGGCTCCTGCTTTGGCCATTAAGTGTTTTAAGAAATCTGGTGTTGAAGAGGATACTGTGAAGTCTGTAACGAAAATGGTTTTGAAGGGACACAAAGGGCCTGTAGAGTTGGGTCAATTTGTGGTGATTATGTATGTATTGAAGATGATCCGTGAAGGTGCCAGTGCGCCAACTACTCTTCCTGCATCGTTAAAGAAGTTCCTGTAGTTTTGATGGCGTTGCTGTTTTGATGTGTTGTGTTTGTTGAAATGGGTTGATGTCTCAAATGTATCCATCCTAATTTGATAACAAACATACCAAGTATCTATGTAATCTTTCACAAAATCAACTAGAGCCATAATATCATTAAATGACGTTAAGTATCCTACTGAAGCACGAACTACACTTTACTCACTTCCATTCTATCTTACTTCCTCCTAATGGGATACCTTGATATTGATCATACGAATCTGAACAAGAATCCTTCTCTGAAGCCAAACTATTCTCATATCTCTATCACTTTTCTTACATTTTATACAAATTATCAGGTTGCTTCAAATACTTCCGACAAGCACCCGGGTTACAATGACATCCCGTACGAATATGGATATTCTTCGCTGCAGATTCTGTTTGGATCTATTGCTTATTCTCTCTTCAACCTCCACTCACATCATAATATCCAATATACGATCCATCACTCCGCTTCAAACTGAATGCTACAATTCCTCCTTGAACCTCCTCATTGTTAGCTGTGTGTTTTCCATAAATCTCCACAACAGGCTCACCATTACTAACACTAACTTCTTTTCATCATTTGTACCTGTGACGAATCCCCTCTAGCTGCTCGTACAGATAACGAGTTACTGCGTAGACATGACGATTAATCGCATCCATTCCAAGTTCTTCAAGAGAATCAAATCCATATTTTAGACACATGATATTGAGGAAATTTATGGTCCCATCTTCAAATCGACTGGAAGGTCTTCCCTACGATCATCAACTGTTCGCATCAACCCACATGGAATAAACAGAAATCATCCTTTTCACTAGCAATCGATACAGTTCCACCTCCCCAGTACAATTTGTTCAAAATACCAACATTGGAATTCCGGATCAGAAGTGCACCTAAACCTACTCGTAATCTCAGTAACAAAAGATAAACCCGTTGGAAATCCAAACATCTTGTAAAATGACATGGTGACAAAATCGGGTTTGTATTTGGAAAGGTCCAGTCGGTTAGTTGGAACGAATGCAGCTGCATCGAGCAAAACAAGCCATTTGTTTCCCTATACTCGATTCAAGGAACAATCTCAACATCATGAAAGTACCCTTCTTGGACCTTTTGAATCCAACTCAATGGATACTTAACACCAGCAAAATTATCTTCTGCAGGGAATGCGAACAAACTGTAAGTGAAATTACGTTCAGTATGTCCAAGAAAGTCCTTTTCATCTTGTTCATGAACATGAACACAAGAATCATCTGTAGGCATCTCCTCCTCATCTACAGAACGGAACGTAGCACCAAATCGGAAAAGCATTCCACGAATTCCTATAACAGAGTTGTGATTCTACAGTGCAACAAATGAAGTTCAAAATACTTCCGTTAGATAATAGAATTTTGAATCCTTACTCCATGGGAACACCTCTCCAACGGTATGTAAAGCACCCGTTGCACCACTCGTAAAGATGACAGAATACTCCAGAGGGGATGCATTAAAAAACTTGAGAATGCGTGTACGCATATTCTCGACCTAGAGTTGATACACGTCGTGTTCTTTTTACTTCATGTTCTGTATTCATACTTGATGGACTTCGACTATGTGCATTCCCATAGAAACCCGATAACCACATGTCACTGCATTTACGAATTTGAGACTCCCTATAAACTCCAGAACCAGTGTAGTCAAGATATACAGATCCTTTCGTTCGTTTCAAATCACTCTGACGGATGGCATCAAGTGTACCATTATAACCATAATCATTTCCAAACCGATCCATAAACTTTTCAAATTCGGGACGACTTATATCCTCATCCACATCATCGTCATCATAGTAAGCAGGAATGTCATCTACATCCATAAAGTATGTTTCAGCATAGAGCAAAACTACTAGGAAGTAGGGAACAAATAAAGAGGTTCTCATTATTTGATTGTGATCATTATTGAAATACAAAACACGCCAATTTTATGAATTTTGGGTTGTTGGGGGTCTGTATTACAAAGTGATAGAGAACATATCAAACAAACCATGAATTGATAGGAATTCCTTCCTTCATAGTCCATCTTATAGATAATCTATTTGCAAATAGATAGAGTAACATCGATTATCTGTCATAGCAAGTTCCATCAACAGAGAAATGTTTGTGTCCCGTTTCTCTATGCAAAGATTCCCTTTGCAAGTCTTATTGAAGCGGGTAAATCTTGTTTCTACGCAACATCTTCCTTGCTTCGTTATCCGACACTTTTCTGAAGGTACTCTGTTTATAAGATCATTTTAACTTCAAAGAAACACAATCTGAAAGGTTGGCTACACGTAGTTATTGGAGAAGTGAAATTCCTGTTCCTGAATATGCTCAAACGTATGTGCGTAAGTTATGTAAACCTTTCAAACATGCTGAAAGAGAGGAGGCGTGGAAAGAGTAGTGATGACAATTGGAATGAATTTCAGGTATTTATCACTTAAACGGAAGCGTGAAGCAAAGAAAGATTTCAACGACTGGGGCAATGAGCCCATTACTACAGAAGTAGGAATGCCTCCTTTGGTATATGATGAACTGACATCTGTTGTACACACAGAATTCCGAATAGCAAAAGAGTAGTATCATTGTTTGAACCTGATTTACAGTTTTGGTATTGTTACACGTATTCTTACAGACCTTCCTCTTCAGTCTTATCAACCTCTTCGATTACTCGATATAGGTTGTGGAAGTGGAAGTGCTTCTTTGTTTGATTTGTTCCTTTATCTTACTAATAGAGCTGCTATTGAAAAGTACCCTTCTGTCAATGAAGTTACCCTAATTGACGGAAGTGAATACATGCTGAAGAATACAGCAGACCTTCTTCAATCCAGTGGTCGGCCCTTCAAAATCACTTCTTATTCATCGCTTCCTTTGTTGCTTCAACATGTTCGAGTATGGTTTTGTTGTTATCCAAAGGCTGAGCCTTCCTATGATTTGATTCTAATGGATCGATTTCTTTCGGACCTACCGTCTAACAAAGCTAGAGCATCCTCCTGTGTGATTGCCTGGGGTATCTTTCTCTCTCCCTCATAACTCTAGAATCCTTAAAACCAGGGGGCACATTAATATTAGCAGAGGATGGTGACCGTTGGGGCTTCCACCTTATACGTTGTGCTCGTTCTTTGCTCATCCGAATGGAAACACCTACAGAGTTGAAAGCAGTGTTTAATAGTATTGAGCCAACTCCAGACATCGAGATACTGGCTCCTTGTCCTCACCTCAAGGAGTGTCCATTGAAGGGAAACAAGAGTCATTGGTGTCACTTTGCCCAACAGTGTGCAGCTGGTCCTACTGCTGTAACTCATTGAACGCACTTTTATTTCTAGGCATACAAATCTCGACGTAAATCTGCTGAAGTGTATTCCTATCTCGCTTTACGCAAACCCATGAATGGTCCAACTGGAGTCCTTCTTGGTTCACGTATCCTTGACACTCCTTTGAAACGTGATAAACACGTGCTTGTTGACGTGTGTACGAAAACAGGTTCAACGGAGAGAATTGTGGTCACAAAAGGAAAAATGAAGGAAGAGAGCGAAAAGTACAGGGCTATTCGAAAAGGTGAATGGGGAGGAATTATTCCGGAATAAGCTGTCGTTTAGTAAGTGTTTATTGGTTATCTTGAAAGAGAAATCTATGTCATCCACCAACTGTTCCATCTCATTTTCTTTTAAACATTCGTTTGCACCATTATTCCAGTCAATATACTCATACAAGCATTTAAAGGTTTCGAAAAATAGGAGGGTTATTTCTTCTTGATAATCAATAACCAATAATAACCACTGTACATTTCATGAGATCTCTATAATCATTTCGAATATCTTGGAGTGTAGAGGTATAACACTATCTTCTCCACCTAAAGGGCAAACTCATTTATTGTTATTGTAAGCTGTCTTAAAGTCAAGTACCTGGTAGACAACTGAATACACCTACATTATTTGAATGAGTTGGACCCTTGATACAGTAGATTTAACTGTTCCTCATGAGTCGTCATATGTAGGGCTTTCCTACTCCTCTAATAGAGTAGACACAATCTACAGATAGTGTTACTAACCCTAATCGTGTAGTTCTGTCAAATTGGAATACTGAGACAGAAATACCTCTTCCGTCGATTTCATGGGAACTAACTGATCAAGAGAGGTCGCCTGTTGTGGAACGACAACCAGAATTCATTTTGAGCGACATGAGCATTTTAGAGAGCAGATCATGTCGTGTCCTTATGCTCGCAGACACTTTTGTGAACTGTAGACAAATCAGTCACAACTTGACATCGTTCTTTAGTGAATGCGGGATTATGTGTTCCTTTGATGTATTTTCTAACGAGACTCTACTTCAGAGAGTAGCTTCATCGTTTCAGTACGATATTATCTTTATTTCAAAAGAACTGGCTGCAAACGTTTCTTTTCGACGTAAATTGCTTGCGGGTTTTAACGCATCAACTCCTGTAGTTCTATATGTGAATAATCGTCGAAACAAAGGGAAGTCGTGTTGGTGATGTTCTCACTCTATAATATTTAGCTATCTTACGTCTTCCATTAACTCCTTGTAATGAGAGAATTCCCTCTGTATCTGGAATTCCAATTATGAGTGAGTTACATTTTCCCTTTTCAATTCTCGATTTGGCTTATAATGTGATGCGAATTGTCTTTCTTCCCGTGTATCTCCAATACAGTATGGACAAAGCAGTTCTTGAGACTAAACGTACATCATGTTATTCTCATCTGATTTGCAGTTCTTTTCATTCAGCAGTGCATGGCCTTGAAATCCATGGGACAGACAACACTTCCCCCTTCTGATAGCTTTGTTGTGTCTATTCCGATGCGATCGTTTCCAGATCCGCAACCACCAAAGTTACCTACAGACGATCACCCAGCTGCTTCCTTCTCTGCAGAACTCGGATTAACTGTTGGTCAGGTCGATGATTCTACATTGGCAATGATCAACCAATTTCCTCTTGCTGACAATTCGTTTCTATCTGATTCATTGTTTCCTTCATTTCAAGGCTATCCAAAGGCCATTCAGAATCTCGAGACTCTCTCTCAAATGGAACATGTTCGTTCTCTGCCTGAGGAAACAGCTCGGTTGTCAGGTGATTTGGGGGTTTTTCCCTCCTATTTTGGGAATGACATTTTGGACATCAGTCAGTTGTCTTTATCCCGGTCTCTTGCTACAACAGGCAATGATGGTTGGTGTGTGTCATGGGAGGAGAAGGAGCCTTTGCCTCTGTCTTTGCCTCTGTCTTGTAGTCCAATAAGTCTGGAAGAGGACATGGGCTGTATGGGTGTTCCAGATCCCATAGGTCCAGATCCAATGGGTCCAATGGGTCCAATGGGTCCAATGGGTCCAGTAGGTTCAATAAATTCAATGGGTCCTATGAGTCCTATGAGCCCAGTTGGTTCAGTGGGGTCCATGGCAATGATGAGTCCTATTGGTTCAGTGGGTCCTCTCGGTGTTATGGATCCTATAGTGGCTGCTAATATGAGCAACTCTGGAGACTTCAACACATTGCTCTCGAGAGATCGTGTGGCTCGACGTCAGAGACTGTTGGAGGAGGTAGAGAAGGAAGAAGTAGAGTTTGTACAGAGTGGACAAGTGATTGACATTACTCAAACTAGTCCTACTGTGATAATGGAATCTGCAGTAACAGGATTGGATCCGGTCTCAAGTGACTCTGATGATTGTGTGACTATCTATCAAGGTGGGAAGAAGCTCGATGTTTATCATTTTGAACCTGAAACAATGATACCTCAACGGATGTCAATGAAACGCCCAGAGGAAACAATGTGGAAAGGTGGCGTTAAATTTAGTTTGGAAGAAAGTGAGTTGAAGAAGTTATGCTCAAAGTTTTATAGTTTGAATCCTCCTGCTAGTGTGATGGAAGATAGTGATCGCTTTAAGCGATGTGAACTAAGTCAACCACCACTTGTTTTGCCTACTGAATTGGAGTTTATTCGAAACAATCAGGAGTCTGGAGAAACGATGATGTTAAGTGCAGCAGGTAGGAGTAGAGAATCAGAGTTAGGAGTAGGTGTTTCAATGAGTGACATTATTTCAACTGGAAAGGAAAGGATCAAGGAGTATCTTTCGACTGTGATGCATACATTATTTGATGAATGTGACTACTATTATCCAGAAATTTCGGATATTCCGTTTCTCAATTTCTTTTCAAATAAGTTGAAGTTGTGTGTTTGTTCAGAATCATGTCGGATGCTAAGAAGAGGCTGCAGGAGGAGGAGTAGTCTGTTTCTCTGGATCTTTGAATATAGTCTATCAAGAAGAATATCAAAGGAAAATGTTGGAATCCTGCTGAATCTTTTAAACAAGGAATCATTGATTGAAATTATCTCAGAAAAGTATTTACCTTCCATCTGCATAATCTAATAGTATCGATATCAGCGATGCACTTTATCAATCAGTTGTCAATAAAACAAATAGTAG
Source organism: Blastocystis sp. subtype 4 (assembly GCF_000743755.1). Lineage (NCBI taxonomy): Eukaryota > Bigyra > Opalinata > Blastocystidae > Blastocystis > Blastocystis sp. subtype 4. Next base: position 7,888 of record NW_014569480.1, on the reverse strand, counting down.
TGACGACTGTAGAAACCTATTTGTACGCAAAATACCATTCTCTGCCACGAGTGACGACTTGCGACAAGTATTCGAGCCCTATGGAATGCTGGTAGATTGTACGGTGATTACAGATCGAGAAACTAAAGCTTCTAAGGGATATGCATTTGTCAAATATCGGACAGCAGAAGAGGCATTGAAAGCATTGAACGCAGATATTAGTATAAATAATACTAAGCTAATCGTTTCATTTGCTTGTCAAAATGCCAAACGTAAGGAATCAATGGATGATGAACCGTAGACAGAACTGCACCGGATGGACCTTCAATTCAGGAAAGGAAGCTTGTAGATCGGAAGTTGTTTATTCGAAATGTACCATTTGAAGCAAATGAAGATGATTTGAGGATAGTATTTGATTCCTATGTATGTCTTTTTGCTGAAAGTGATTGCTAGGGACCTATCCAGGAATTGGTTGTTTGTAGAGATCGAAACACAGGCAAATCGAAAGGGTTTGGTTTTATCACTTATGAAACAGATAAAGCAACCTATGCCTGTCTTGAAGAACCCATAAAAAGAGTGATGGTAGTCATGGGATGTAGTAGTGAATAATAGGATCGATCCATTGTTGTAAGTTTAGCAAAAGAAGGTAAAGAGCAAATCAAATCCAAGCAAGAGTTTTCTGGAAATCTCATTCAGGGTCGAACTCCAACTGTCGAAAATACACTAACGCAACCAGTGGTTCCGGAATTGTTCCAGCAGTACTATTCAATGCCATTTTGGGGAATGAATCCTACCTTAATGCCTTATACTGGGATAATGACACAGCAGATGACCCAAGGAACAAATTCGAATCCTAATCAAAATATATAAGGCTTTGTTTGTTGACATCTTGTCAATCTTCACTGTATGTTTGTGTTCAAATGGAGGGAACGTTGTTAAAGGTAAGAATCCTATGGAGTGGTAATTGTTTAGGAAAAGCAGATCATCTGCTGCTTTGATGGCTATCCCATGTGTTCGCAAAACGGATTCATTCAAGGAAAAGATAAATCTGGAGTGATAGAGGTCTTAGAAATCGAAAAGCAACTCTTTCACCGATACATCCCTCCGCCTCCTTCTCATTCCAGTAATCAATTCAGATATACAGCCCCAGATGAGAAGAATTTCCCTTGTTGTCTCTATCCAGAACGATTCGTACTCCTTGGACCGATTGAGGAAGAACGAATCCTTGACCAAAGGTAATAATCGTCCATTAGATCGATTCTAGGTTAATGCGGTTCCGAAAGCAAGCAACTGAAGTCAAAGATCTTGTCAAAGAGATCAAAGCTAAACAGCAAAGGATTGCTGAACTGACAGCCTCTGGAGATTTGACCACTACCTTTCACCTGCATGAGGAACTCAACAAACAATCCAAACTCGCTACGGATATCGCTTGTGAGATTGCTAGAAATACTGAATGCAACACAATTCTACAAAACAGTTTAGAAAGCAAAATGAAAGCAGCTGCTGATATTTCAGAGTATGAACAAGCACAGAACTTGAAGCAAGCGCTAGAAGTGAGTTTCTATGAGAAGTCTCAGCCTTTAGAATTACAACACAACGTCGAAAAGCGTTCAATCCGCGACAACTGGCATTTCTGTGCAGACGGTTATTTCCTTTTGTGACTCCCTGGAATCGGCTTTACAACTTTGTAATTACTTAACAGATTGAAGAGTCTCGTTTCTATAAACGATTTGTGTCATATTTGTTTGTTGGGAGTCTCATTGAATGGGTGACCAAGTGGAAAGTCTCCGAATTCCAGAAAAACCGATGGAATCGGATGGTTCTGTGGTTGTTGCTGTTGACATCGGAAATGAGTTCACCAAAGCTTCGTATTGGAATGCTGATGATGGGTGCTCCAATATCATCCCAATTGATGGGTATGACTCTATTCCAACTGCTATTTCGTATTCTGTTGACTTAGCGTGATATTCTGATATCTAGGGAAACGGTGTTATTGAAATTGGTGATAAAGCAATCAAACAACTCCAAATAGCTCCAAAACAAGTCATTCGACACTTTAGACAATTAGTTGGAGATAATTCATTTCGTGTGGATGCAGCTAATCAGATTCAAAGGAATGAGGTTGTCGAGTTTTCTGATTTCACTGTCTTTTATCGTTTCTTACCTTATGAATAGTGGCACATTATTGCAAACAATGAAAGTATTAAACTTACTATTGAAGAGGTCTTTGTTGATTATATGTTACTCTTACGAGAACGGATTGAAGTATCGTTAGGGAAGCATATCAGCTGTTTCTTTGTGGTTGTTCCTTTAATATCTCCCTTCCTTCAGTCGTTTTTCCAGTCCATCAGCAATTCTCTTTCTATTCCCATCGAGCTCATTACTACAGCTACTTCCATGTGTCTTTCTTATGGATTCTTTGACGATGACGTCAAGAAAACAATTCTGCTTATGGATCTTGGCTGGGACTCTGTTCGACTTCAAGTTGTATTCAATAATGGAAATCAATACCGAATGGGACCGAAAACGACACTTCCTTCTGTCTGTGGTAAATCTCTGTCAGAAGAAATCACTACTACCATTGAGAATCAAATAGTATGCACAGTAGTTATTTGATTATCATAGTCCGAAGAATTACGACCCATCGTCCATGAGAACTATGGATTCCGGAATAAGCTGAATCTGAATGTATGGAATGCATTGAATCGAAATAAGAAAATTCTGGAAATCCAGAAACAGGAAAAGAAACATCGTGTTAATGATCGTGAGATTAGTCTTGCTGTGAGTTCGACTTGTTTTGTTCATATTGTAAATCGTCAGATCCAGAAGTAGACTTGATTTGTGGATGTTAAGTAGGATGAATGAGAGTCTCCAGCAGTTCTTCACCTCCAATGATCTTAATGTGGAATCTTTTGATGATGTTTTAATTGCTGGAGGTGTGGCGAATTGTAATCTTGTTTATGAGTACTTACAGAAGACGTTCCCAAATACAGTCCTTTTTTTGTCATGTTTTCATTTTGTAGTATTTTCCAGAATTACTCACTATTTATAATCCAAACAATAATGCAAATGAAACTGTATTGGTAAATGGAGCTGCTATTCAGTGTGCTTGTTGGATGGGTGTATCACCATCGGAGTTACAATCATTGCTTTTCATTGATTTACTTCCACATAATATTTGTATCCAGACAGATAAAGGTTATGAAGTTGTAATACCGAAAGGAGTTTCGATCCCAACGCGAAAGACTATTGAAGTGGAATTGGAGGAAGAAAATCAGAAGAATTTGTCTCTTTCCGTATTTCGAAGCAAGGATAGTGAATACATTGTGAGTGAAAGTATTGAAGATCATGTCTAGAAGCTTGGTGAGTTTGATTTCTTGTTGAATAACCTCGATGTTCAGAATCCTAGTTCTGTAGAAGTTTATTGATGGACTTACTCTTAGGTAGGTGTAACATTGATCATTCACGAAAATGGTCGTATTTCTGCTACCTGTTCTGGTTCCTATGAACCTGAAGTGAATACACAAAAGTAATCTCATATTATTTTGTTAAATGTAGTATTCTCATCCTTCTTCTCGCTTTGGTGATTCTCATTATCGCATATTTCTTTTTGAAGATCTATTTTCGTGATACTCGAATCCGTTTAGGAGCGAATCCTATTTACTTGTTTTTCTCTCTTTATTACAAACAATCGCATTACTCCATTTCCTCCAAATAATCCTTGATTTCCTCTGGAGATAGAATGTGAATCTTATGGTCTGTATCGTTCGATACATATGCAACTTGAATGTTTCGTTCATTCATCTCTCCTTCGAAATTCTCCTTTAATGCTAGCATTGCTGTATGAATTGCATCTTCCAACTCCATATCATCATTCCATCTCTAACGATAACATCATTCACACATTCTCACTTTCTCGAGGAATGACTTTCCACTTATGTAATTCTTACCAATTGCAGTAGCATACCAAGAGAAATAGGCTCCAGAAGGATCAACTTGATACAGACGAGGTTTGTCTTCATCATATCCTATAACAAGCAAGGAGATTCCAAAAGGACGGACACCTCCAGATTGTGTATATTCCTGCATAATCGAAGCAATCTCTTGGACGAGAAGTGTACAAGGGATTTGTTCCTATCGATTACATCACATCCATTTTAGAAACATGATAAGTTGCAAAATATGTATTCGCCTTCTTTTGAGCCTTCTTCGTGATTATACGGAAATCGGGACCCATTCCAGAATATACGGCACCTATATGTTATGTTACCAAGTGAGAGAACTACCGATATTATCAGAAAGGGGAACGATCTTCTGAATCGATTCTTCTTCAATCAAAACAGTTGGGACCTTTCTTTCTGTGGCAATGACAGCTCCATTTGTAGCTATATATCAGAGATTTGTTATTAACAAACCTGCCACACCAACGGACATCTTCCCCTGATTGACAGCATTCAATGCATATTCAATTTGAAGCAGTTTTCCCGAGGGACTGAATGTAGTGAGAGAGAAAGAATAGGAATGATCCATACTATCAAAAAAGACAATGAAGTTTTGGAGTAGTTGAGCGAAGGATACTTTCATTTTATTTACAGTATTGTTTTTGGAATCATAGTGAATGGGTTATGAGAATGAAGGTTGTGTGCGGAGAAATGATCATCAATAGTGACTATTCAAGATCCACTTCCAATAGCCATAAACTGGAAATTCAAATGATTCAGCATGATATAGAAGTAGAATGACTTTGCAGATGATGAAGTATCTTCAGTCTAACTTGATATTCCTATCAATCACTATCTATAACATAGAAAAGTGCATTCAACTAGACAAGAGAAACATGTAGAGAGTTGAATGGAATCGGTTGTTCCAAGAAAGACATTACACAACTATTTTGTCGTAAGCTGATCGAATAAGGACGATAAGGCAGTGTTTGGAGCAATATCTTCTTTCTTCTTCATAGCCCGCAACTCTTCTTCCTTCTTTTTCTTGTTTTGTATCCTTTCTCGCTTTTCTTCTTGTTGCTTGTGGCACTTCATCAGTTCATCCAAAAACACTATCACATAGTTGAAAAAGTCCTCCGACTTCTGTTTCGGCTCTTGACAGAAATACGCCAGTAATCCGCTAAATGATTCTCTAGCATCCTCAACAGTCCCATGGAGTTTGGAAATCGTAGACTGAGCAGTGGATGCAAACTCCTCCAGCTCATGTATTGAATCTTCCACATCTTTCTTTTCTTCCCCTATCAAACGACCACTATCCAGTAAGTTCTGACTACTCTTCAGTTCATCCGTCACTGCTTTCAGTTGTTTACTTAAATCATCCTCTTCTTGTCGAATACCATCAAAAGACTCATGCGCAGCTGCAGACAAGTCAGTCAATTCATCATAAACACTGAACACATCAGGAAGCTTTACAGACAAGATCTTCTCTAAATACACTAGCAAGGAGGTCTTCTTATCATATCCCTTGGTTCCACTCAGAGCAGCAAAGGAGTCAAATGAAATACCTTTGACAACCTTGATGCGATTCGCCTCTTCATCTGCATTATTCAATACATTTCCCAACATCAACACCGATTCTAAGAGGAGAGCAAACTTGGAACTCGTCTGCAGTTGATTGCATGCACTCTTGATCAATGAAGAACGCTTCAAAAGATCTGATACTCGAGAATCCATTGTCATCTTCAAGACTAGACAATCCAGTTTCCGAGATACATTGGGAAGTTTCAGCATTTCTACCACAAATCGTTCCGACTAGACATCATTCATATTTCTTATGCATACCGGAGCTAACTGGTTTTCAGGCCCATTGAATGCTTTGGCAGCTTGAATATCCTCAGCTGTAGGAAGAGCGACACGGAGAGATTCAACTGTTTCGAGAACAATTCCCGCAAGTTCAGGTTTCATCAGTAACAACGCCTTTCGAAGAGTTGCATAGTCTGCCTTGACTTTGCTGAGAGCGATACCAATGTTAGTACTTCTCTTACCATCCAAAAACGAGATCTACAATCAGAAAAATGACAGAAAACATACGAGCTTCGGTTTCGTTTCTTTCACGACAGGCTTCTCTTCAACCTTCTTGTTTTCATCTGGATTTACGACGAAAACAGTTTCGAAATCTGTCATCATAGCCTCATCCTCCTGCAAAACCGTGAGCATTTTCAGTTTTCCCCAATACGTTTCTTCAAGCTAGGTATCAAACTATGAATACACCATCACCTTCACATCCTTAAAGTCCACCGTGTGCCAATGGAGCTTCTTTCGTACAGTTCGTCGTTTCTTTGTTGCTGATCCGCGCTTTCCATCCTCAACAGACCAATCGCTGAATGGATCCAAATCGAGAATCTAGGTCTTAAAGGAGGATGATTTGTACCTTTGGGTCCAGACCATCTTGCTTCATCATTGCCTTCACTGTTTCCTTTGAACGCTTTTGCTTTAACAGCGCGAAATATTTTCCGTACACTGGATGTTCACATAATCGTACAATACTTCCCTAAGGCTAATCAGTTTCTCATTCTCTTACGCTTCCTTTCACCTCAAGGAGTTCATTTGGATCGTGATCAAGAATGGCTGTATCTTTATTATCCTTTCGCATGATTCTCTCCACTTGAACGCGTGGAAGTCCTCGCTTTAACATAGTAAAGTATTTTTCGAAGTCAGGATGTTCAGAAAGAGGTACTTTGCGAATCTTGGGAACTGGCTTGGGAATTGGTGTTGATAATTGTTCTGACTTCTTTATCTCAAGTTCAACGAGTTCTTCGGGATCCTTATCAAGTATTGAAGTATCAACACCATCTTTCATCATTGCATGACGAACTGATACTTCAGGAAGTCCTCGTTTTAACATAGTGAAATACTTAGAATACAAAGGATGTTCTTTCAAAGGAACTCTTTTCACTGAAGCTGATTCTGATTTAGATTCTTCGATCTCTATTAATTCTTCAGGATCTTTGTCAAGTATTGAAGTATCAACACCATCTTTCATCATTGCATGACGAACTGAAGTCTCAGGAAGACCTCGTTTTAACATAGTGAAATACTTAGAATACAAAGGATGTTCTTTCAAAGGAACTCTTTTCACTGAAGCTGATTCTGATTTAGATTCTTCGATCTCTATCAATTCTTCAGGATCTTTGTCAAGTATTGAAGTATCAANGAAATACTTAGAATACAAAGGATGTTCTTTCAAAGGAACTCTCTTCACTGAAGACACTTCTTTAGATTCTTCAACTTCGATTAACTCTTCAGGATCTTTGTCAAGTATTGAAGTATCAATACCATCTTTCATCATTGCATGACGAACTGAAGTCTCAGGAAGACCTCGCTTCAGCATCAAGAAATACTTAGAATACAAAGGATGTTCTTTCAAAGGAACTCTTTTCACTGAAGCTGATTCTGATTTAGATTCTTCAACTTCGATTAACTCTTCAGGATCTTTGTCAAGTATTGAAGTATCAACACCATCTTTCATCATTGCATGACGAACTGATACTTCAGGAAGTCCTCGTTTTAACATAGTGAAATACTTAGAATACAAAGGATGTTCTTTCAAAGGAACTCTCTTCACTGAAGACACTTCTTTAGATTCTTCAACTTCGATTAACTCTTCAGGATCTTTGTCAAGTATTGAAGTATCAATACCATCTTTCATCATTGCATGACGAACTGAAGTCTCAGGAAGACCTCGCTTCAACATAGTGAAATACTTAGAATACAAAGGGTGTTCCTTAAGAGGAACTCTCTTCACTGAAGCTGATTCTGATTTAGATTCTTCAACTTCGATTAACTCTTCAGGATCCTTGTCAAGGATTGAAGTATCAACACCATCTTTCATCATTGCATGACGAACTGAAGTCTCAGGAAGACCTCGCTTCAACATAGTGAAATACTTAGAATACAAAGGGTGTTCC